>NW_027132730.1:0-4772 GCF_026122565.2 Emydura macquarii macquarii | reverse complement strand
TGGATTATGATGATTCTGCCATACTGATGTCACCCAATATACTAAATGCCCCCGCGCCGCCACCCGCCCCCTCAAGCCAGCCCTCATGACAGGAACTTTAAAAACAATATAAATATGTGCATCCAGGGCTCCTTTCAGGGATATTTACTGTCATCATATTAGGTGAAAACTTAATAATACTGTGTGCATCCTGCATGATGATGATGGTTCTACCAGAAGTATATACTTTTGTTATTTTAAAGAGTGTTTTTTTGTTTTGTTTTTTTTTTTAAAGTACCCTTATGCTTAAGTTGAACTTTATGCCCTGTGCATAGTCTCATTGACTTTAGGAGGACTACTTGATGTGTACAGTAAAATATGTATGTCTTTGCTGCAGTGTCTCCTAACTTATGTTAACAAAACATTCCCACTTTGGTGACTCTTCTTTTAAGTGGGGTTAGGAGAAAAGAAATAAAAATTCCACTCCAAATGTGAGAACAGAAGAAAAATCATGTATGGGTTTTTTGTTTATGAAATCTGTCTCCAAGAAAGTAATTTATTAAATATGGAGAAGGCAGTGGACATGTGTGCAGACTCTGAATTTAAAAAAAGAAAGTGCACTCTTCTGGCATTAATTTTAGTGAGGGACTCTTATTCGTGTTTTGTGATTAAAGATCTGCTTTTCTTTGGGGCAGTTTTTTACTATGTGGTTCTGATAGTTTCCAATTTTCTTAAGATGTTTTGGGTTTTTTTCTTTGTAGTGTTGTGATGTAATAGCCCAGTATAAATATATTAAAATTGAGGTTAGAAAAATGATTATATTAATCTGCATAAACACAAATCCAAAGTCTGATTTTTATCAGGGACTGTCTACACAGTCAATTTGGTAATATTAACCATGTATTAGATATATCTGAGGTTGTACAGTGTGACTGATGCAATATGACATGCTTTATTAGACTAGAACAACAGAATGACAACTGGAAAATTGCAAACTAATTAAGAACCATAAAAGTTTTTAAATTTTATTTTTAAATCACATGCAGTTGATGCCCTTTAGACACCCATGTTTGAACATTTTCCCCTGACATTTTCTGCAAAAACTTTGCTAGCTGATATTATTGGGTAGTTTGTATTGGACTCTACTTTTGAGTGGAGAAGAAAATTAAATGATACTTAATTGGAGCAGAAGAAAATATTTATAACACATGCAGTAAAATTTTGATAATACTTGTAAAATCTTTGCCAAAATGTTTAATACCCATAGGATAAATAAATGAGTAAAGCAATTGTCATCATAAACCAACGATAAATGATGTTATAAACAATGGATATTAACAGGAAAAATAAGATTGCTAGTTACCAATATCTTATTAACATCTGTTAAACTGCAATAAAAGACAAAAATACATTATAGTTGTGTTTTGGAACATGCACATTTTTTTGAAGAGGCAGTACAATTTAGATACAAAGCTCCGGTGGATTTAGTAGCAGAAATCTAAAGCTTTTAACATTGTTCACTTTGTGGAGAGTTACCTCATGTGATTCTTTGGATTTACTTTTTTATTGTTTAGGTTCACTAAATTGGGGCTGGGGGTTAGAAAAAATGTAAAACAAAGTTTGTGCATAATAAACCATCGCTAATAATTGAAGAGAACACACTTTCATTTATTTACTGGCTTCAAATATGTCTTTGCAAACCCATGCAATATAATTGCAGGAATCCTTCAATTACTGCAGGACTGTTACTAAGGGAGGCATCTGGAAAGTGTCTCACATTAATTCTGATTTTGGCAGAAGCAGTAGTCAAGTCTGCTCAATATAATGAAACTGACCAGGATTTGAGATACTGTTTTTATTTGCTGCTTTCATTTTCCTTCACCGAATATTAACATTGTTTCTAAATATTGCACTCTAGCAAGTGACCCTGACACCATGTAAGTTTTGACATCCTCTGTCGAAAAGAGCAAGATACTACATCAACTGGAAGAGACAGATCTAAGAGGAAAATATACTTTGTTTTCTGGGCAATGCATACCCAAGAAGCCACATATGCTAGATTGGAAGCAGACTGATCTGTTGAGGAAAGGTCATTCTGCTGCAGAAGAGCAGAATATCTTTGCAGCTCCCTGGGAGTTGTGGAACTGCTTTGGGTGGGGAAGGATAGCCAGGAGCACTCACATAAACACACTTCCCCCATCTTCATAATTATCTATACTGTACCTGTGCCTCTCTACCCATGCATAACCTACAGCACTTCCTACAGCCTCAGGGCTGGATTAACTCCCATTATGGCCCTGGCATTTGTCTCCCAAAATCCATTCATCCAAAGCATTTTAATCTAACTATGACTTAAATTACATCAGAAGAACAAACAACATGGAGATGAAGTAACAACAAAATAATCAAGTTAGCACAGTCCTTGCTTAAAAGCTACATCCTGCCCCTACTGGAAGAGGAAGAATTGATTTATCAGAGACAGCACTACAATCTCACACATAGGGGTTTCCTCCAGCACAGGGTTGAAGCACATTGGTAGAGAATGGTGAGGAAGCTTGCTCTGATGCAACTCCTGCTGTACCTGCTCTGTGGGCAAATGGAGGACATACATATATCATCAGAGCTGGCAATTTGGTAAATTCACAAATTCTGAATTAACTTTTTAAAAACAGGTTGGATTCTTGTACTCTGAATTTTTTTATAACTTTTGAAAATATTGCTGTCTTTTAAGCATGTTATTAAAGATAGTGGTTTGGACACAAATTTGAGAATGAAATCCATCCTGCCAACTGAAAAACAAACAAGAAACATTGCAAATGTAGAACATAAGAACATCAGAATGGTCCATCTTGCTCAGTATCCTGCCTTCTGACAGGGGCCAAAGCCAGATACGTCAGAGGAAATGAACAAAACAGGGCAATTATTTATTGATCTGCCCCTGTCATCCAGTTCAAACATCTGGCAGTCAGAGGCTTAGGACACCCAGAGCATGAAGTTGCATCCCTGACCATCTTGATTAATAGCCATTGATGGACCTGTCCTCCATGAATTTATCTAACTCTTTTTTGAAACCAGTTATACTTTTGACCTTCACAACATCCCCTGGCAATGAGTTCCACAGGTTCACTTGTGTGTTGTATGAGGAAGAACTTCCTTAGGTTTGTTATAAACCTCTCCCTATTACTTTCATTGGGTGACCCCCTGGCTCTTGTGTTATATGAAGGAGTAAATAACACTACCTCATTTATTTTCTCCGCACCACTCATGATTTTATAGATCTTTATCATATCCCCCTTTCCCCCGGTTGTCTCTTTATGAAGCTGAACAGTCCCAGTCTTTTTACTCTCTCTTTGTATGGAAGTTGTTCCATACCCCTAATAATTTTTGTTGCCCTTTTTGAGATGGAGTGACCAGAACTGTGTGCAGTATTCAAGGTGTGGCTGTACCATGGATTTATATAGTGACGTGATATTATCTATCCTCTTATCAATTCCTTTCCTAATAGTTCCTAACATTGTTAGTTTTTTTTATTGTCTCTGCACATTGAGCAGATGTTTTCAGAGATCCACGATGACTCCAAGATCTCTTTCTTGGCTGATAACAGCTAATTTAGACCTCATCATTTTGTATGTGTTGTTGGGACAATGTTTCCAATGTGCATTACTTTGCATTTTCAACATTGAATTTCACCTGCCATTATGTTGTTGCTGAACTATTGTAAATTTAGGGTCTGATTAAGGAGAAGCACTTAAGCACATGCTTAACTGTAAACCTGTGTTTAAGTCCCATTGAAGTTCAAAAGGACTTAAGTATGTGCATAAAAAGGATGCTTGAATGGAGATGATTTTCTTAGTCAGGGTCTCTCTGAATCTTTGTTGTTGTTATCTCATTTGTGCATGTAATTATGTGGCTACAGTTTGCATAGAATAACTGTGATAGTGCATGCAAATGTTGATACAGGCTTCTAAGAGCCAATTTCCTTACTCATACTGAATCATCCCTTATGCCGTTAGTTACAGTGATTGTGCTTCGTAAGACACTATTCGTAGTGAATAAGGATGGCAAAATTGGGCCTTCAATGGGGGTAACGGCAGTGCAAGACAGTTCTCTTCTTTTTCTACTGAATTTGGAAGGGTTCACAGAGCTCTAATGCTAAAACTGTTATCATGGAACATTTCACCAGGAGAAAAACTAGCTTTTTTTGTAGCTTGCCCTGAATGCCCAGCTCTTTGAGGAATGCATGAAACTCCTGCTGTTCGCAAAATAAATGTTTCAGAATTTGGGTGAATCCTGGACAGAGATTAGCAGATGAGGAAGCAATAATTAACAGAGTTCAAATGTCTGTCTCTTTCCAGCATGTTTTTAGGTTTAGTATTTCAATAATGTTTTCCATGACTCTAATTATTTTCCATTCTATCAAGACACCTCTTTATGTTGTAAACCATGGGGAGACTGGGCCAATTAGATGCAACAGATGCAAAGCCTATATGTGTCCCTTCATGCAGTTCATTGAAGGGGGAAGAAAGTATCAATGTGGATTTTGCAGCTGTGTAAATGATGGTAAGTGACATTTTATCTACTATTCATGTATATTATTAAATCATTAATGCTAACAGGAAGCTGCATCCCTAATATTATTTTCTCGATCTACTTATTTGGAGTGAAATTCTGGCCCCATCAAAGTGAATGGGAGTTTTTACCATGCCTGTCTATAGCACGGTCAGTAGTTCATCTATGGAATCATTTTGGCATGTTATTCACTATGATCCAAATCCCTTATTCCTAGTCAGCTT
>NW_027132729.1:0-4691 GCF_026122565.2 Emydura macquarii macquarii | reverse complement strand
GCACCAATCTAGGGTCTCTAGAACTGAGGGTGGTGTGAGACCACCTTGTCTATGTTGCCCCGAGCCGGGTGGTAAACGGAGGCCAGCCATGCTCGCAGGGGCATGAGCTGTAGTCTCGCATTGCGTACTACATAGGTGCAGGCCACCATATGGCTAAGCAGCTTTAGACAATTCCGAGCCATGGTCTGAAGATAGCAATTTAAGTCCTCTATTGTGCCCCGCAGGGCCAGGAAACAAGCCTTCGGGAGGGACGCTCTGGCCCGCCCGGAGTCCAACACCGTCCCGATGAACTCGACCCTCTGGACGGGCGTAAGCGATGACTTCTGTTTGTTGAGAATAAGGGCCAACCTGTTACAGGTAGTCCGTATCAGACTGACGTCTGCCTCCACCTGTGCCCTGGTGCGTTTCTTCATGAACCTGTTCAGGTTCTGCAGGTCACGGATGGGATGAAGACCTCCCTTGGCTTTCACATAGGAAATAGCGGGAGTAGAAACCCTTTCCTCTTAATTCCTGAGGCACCTCCTGCACTGCCCCCACTCCTAGAAGTGCTAGCACCTCTTGCTGAAGAAGTTGCTCGTGAGAGTGGTCCCTGAAGAGGGGAGGTGGGGTGTCATGCCGTCTGGATAAGGGGGGCCCCTGAGGAGTATTCAGGAGCTCTGATTACTCCTTCCTATACCAGTCTCACGTTGGGGGTGTCACGTGGCTCGCATGAGTGGGGGGGAGGAGCATTTAGTATATTGTGTGACATCAGTATGTCAGAATCATAATAATTCGTGTCAGATCTACCATGTCAGGTACTGTTAGAAAGGACATGTTGTGCTGAGGAAGACAATAATACTCATGTTCATGTAGTATGTGTGAAATGAAAGTTATGGATGTATCTGATATTTCTGTATGTCAGTTTGGGCTGGCTGGGACACGCCCCAGACAGAGAGGCGGCAGGACAATAGCCCGCTTAATGGCCCATTAAGATACTCACACAGGCAAGAAGCCACAGAGGACGAAGCTAAAGGCACACCTGAGGAGTTACCAGGATTGGCCCATGTGACTCTGGACTCCATTTTAGTTCTTGTAACTTTCCACAGGTGTCATGGCCAGGGACAGAGGGTTTATAAGACCAAACCACAGAATCCATTTTGTCTATGTTCCTGTCCAGCTGCAGACACACACCCACCTCTGGATCAATTCATTTTGCAACTGAACCAAAGGACTTAGACCCATCCAGGTACTGGATGTGAACCAGAGGGAACTATACAAGCCTGCAACTCCACATTTCTTCCAGAAACCTGATGTATATGGACCTTTAATCATTTGTAAGTATGTGATTGCTCTAATCCTTTAACATTTCTCTCATGGTTTATTTCTTTCTTTTTACAATAAACCTTTAGCTTTAGTTACTAAAGGATTGGCTGGCAGTGTGGTATTTCAGGTAAGATCCAAACTTATATTAGACTGGTGCTGTGGCTGACTCCTTGGGGTCAGAGGGAACCTTTTTAGTAAAGAGCATAGAGTTAAAATAACTGGTCTCTTTACTGGATCTAGTGCTGATTTGGAAGCCAGGAACTGGAATGCAGTAAAGGGAGCTGTGGGCATTTGTGGACTGGCTTCTTGATAACCAGTGGGGGGGGAATCAGAAACAGTTTGTGACTGGTTGGGAAGCCGGGCTTCAGTGTCACCCACCAGCGCTGGGAGAATCTGCTCTCCTTCTGCAGCCTGCCCTGATCTTGGCATTCTCACGTGGCTACCCTGGGCGTGGACAGGTCACAGGGGGATAAAAATTGGAGTGACTATCCCAGTTCTATCATGCGTAGAACCCTGTGATCTGGACCAGGCACGGTAGAAGTGGAATAGACGGCCCGAACACAAAGAAGGGGGTGGATCCGGAACCGTGATTGGTGCACCGTTCTCGGGCACCTCTCAAAAGTTTTGCTTAGGGCCATGGGGTTGCCGCACTTGGCCGGAAACCTGGCTGGAGGATAGAGGTGGCCTCCTATTGTTCCAGCCCCTTTGCCAGTTAGATTCCTGTCTGTGCTGACCCTGAAAAAACACAGCATGGGCTGAGGCTTGAACAGCTTTCTCTGGGTTGATGGAGTGTGCAGCCCGAGGAACTTCAGCGTAGCCCTGGAGTCCTTCAAGCGGTGAAGGTTGGAGTCTGTCTGGGATGTAAATAGGCCGGACCCACAAACGGGAGGTCCTGAATGGTGAGCTGCACCTCATGGGGGGCCCGAGACTTGGAGCCAGGAACTCCGTCTCATGGCCACTCCAGAAGACATTGTCTGTGCTGCCGTGTCTGCTGCATCCAAAGCTGCTTGAAGCAGTGTCTTTGATGCTGCCTTACCCTCTTTTACCGTGGAGGAGAACTCGGACGTGGAGTCTGATGGAACTGACTCCTGGAATTTCTCCATGGACTGCCCGGAGCTCAAGGCGTCCATGCTCAGGATGGCCTGCTCGTTCGCTGTATGAAGCTGGAGCCCTTTGGTGCAGTGCACCTTCCTCCCGAAGAGCTGCACCTTCCTGGCATCCTTAGCTCTTGGCCTGGGGCCGTGCTGTCCTGCCTCTCGCCCTCGTTTGCAGCAGTGACCACGAGTGACCCTGGAGGGGGCGCGTGTAAAAATGTTCCTGGTCCTTCTCCAGCACGAAGTATTTCCTCAACTTCTTTGCACCGTAGGGGACAGAGCAGCTGGGGTTTGCCACAAGGTCTTTGTGGTCTCCCTGATGCTTTTTATAAGAGGAAGCGCAACTCTAGAAGGGCCCTCTGGTGCCAGGATGTCCACCATGGGTCCGCACCCTGTCACCTCCTCCGCCTGTAGGCCCATATTGACAGCTACCCTACGGAGCAGCTCCTGGTGTGCCCTGGTATCAGCCGGTACTGATGCCGGCGTTGCTCCTGCTACAGCCTCGTCTGGGGAAGAAAAGGAAGAAACTAACGGACGGTGCTGACGCATCCTGCCCCTTGGCAGCAGAAGGGTCGCGTGGTGTCGCCGCCTCCTCCTCCTCGTCCCAGCCAGAGTCGTGGGGAACCTCCGTCGCGGTGCCGGGAATGGAGCACTCTCCGGTGCCGTGTTGCATGTTGACAGCAGAGTGCGATGGCCCCTGGTCAGTGGTGTACCGTGGGTGCCGGTGCTGGGGTCCAAGCCTACGTTTCTGGCCCCCCCCAGACCTCATGCACCTTTGTCCGGTGCAGGGCAGGAGGGGTCCCGGCACCGCCCCCAGCTGCCCCGGGGAGGGGTCTGTACCTGTGGGAGGGGTGAGGCCTGTGGGGGGCACAAATGCAGGCTTGGCTCTGCTGCCTCCCTGCCCCCATCCCTGCACTTACCTATCACGCAGCGCCTGCTTCTCCCACTCCAGCCCGCAGCCCAGCACTGGCTCAGATGGGGCGGCCTCACCTCCTGGCCAGAGGTAGGGGGACGTCGGTTTGGCCCTTCCCAACGTGAAGCCTCCTGTGCTCTCCGCCCCCTTGCGTCCTGAAGGGCCAGCCCAGTGCCCCCCTGCAGACCAGCGCCCAGGGGCCTGGACCCCCCCTCGATACTCCACTGCCCCGGTCCATCCTTCAGATGAGACGAAGGAGTGTGGCTGGCCCGACTGGGATCCCTGGGCTTGGTGGAACGTCCACTGGGTCCAAAACGGCCACTGCGAGGGCACCTGCCACTGCGGGGCCCATGGCATCGCAAGGGGGTGAGCCGCCTCCACCCTCTGATGTCTGCTGCAGTGCTGATCCCTTGTGGAAGAGACAGACTCTGCCTCAGGGTCGGAGAACCACTCGCTCCGTGGGGGCTCGCTAGCTGATGGGGATCGGTGCCGTGGAGAGCGGGACCCGGCCATCATAGCGGGCTTGCCGAGAGGGCACCGCAGATTTCCTCGGTGCCGGCGGCTTGGGTCTGGTCCTAGTGAGGTGGGGGCGGTGAAGCCGTGTCCTCCCTCAGCTCCTTTGCTGCCTCGTAGGCCTTTGGCGTGGAGGGGAGCTGCAATTCCTCGTCCTCGGCTCTGGGGCACTGTCCACGGGATGAAGGGCGGATTCCATGAGTGGAAATTTGAGTCTCTGGCTTTGCTCTTTTTGGGTCCTGGGATGGAAGCTTCAGCAGATTGTTCACCAGTCCCGCAGGGGAGACTCTCCTAGACACTAGAGGCAGGCAGAGTGCGGGTCGTCTCTGGGCAGGGAAAGGGGAAAGAAAGACTACTGGAGAAGCGGGCACGCTCCATCCCACTGTTATACTGGCTACTACATCTTCAGCTATTTACAGGTACATAACAAAACGAAGAGGAGGTGGGGACGGTTGCACGCGGGAAGGTCTGCTGTTCCAGAGACCCTCACTGGCTGGAGGTAAGAAGGAACTGAAGAGGCGGAGGGTCAGCACAGCCTATATAAGGCACTACGGAGGCGAGACTCAGGGGGCTCCACAGCTGACCCTACGGGTACCACTAGGGGACAAACGCTCCGGCGGGCTGTACACACGGCGCACACACCTACTTGGAATCGACGTCAGCAGCAAAGGAAGAATGAAGATTGCCCTGCAATCCCTCCGTCGCCCCCTCGTGTGTGTACACCACGGTACAGGCGATAGTTGCACATTCACGCCCAGTTTGTTCTGTGGTTACATCCCAGCGCTCAGCTTCACAGCTCGGATGGTGGTTTTTTCAGGTAAGTTTTTGGTATACAATAATTAGGCAGAGTGCAGAAATCCACCGACGGG
>NW_027132728.1:0-47854 GCF_026122565.2 Emydura macquarii macquarii | reverse complement strand
CTCTTCTGTCCGATGGCCCAGGCTGGGACCCACCAAATGACCCCCGCAAACGGCTGTCAGCTGGGGTCACCCTTCTGCCCAGACGATCGCGGCTCTGGATGGGAGCTGCCGCCACTGGGTGTAAGAGGAGAACCCTCTGCACTGGGCCGTCTGAGCCACCCAGGGCATGATAAAGGGGCTGCTGGGGCTCCCCCTTTCCTTGTAATTGCAAAGATTATGGACTGAGAGGAAGGGGATCCCCACCCCCATTGTGTGACCCCTCAGCTAGGACAGGAGATGTCCTTACTTGTGGGGGAAGTTGGGTGGTGGAGAGTTTGAAGAGTGGCTGGAAGAGAAGAGGAGAGAGGGGGTGAGAAATCTGGGGAGGGAACAGGGTGTGTGGGGGGATGTGGGATGTGGTAGGGATGGGAGGTTCTGAAAGACGGACAGAGGGACAGGAGCCAAGGAGGCCCTGTGTGGGGGTGACTCAGTGCAATGGGGAGGTGGGTGCCTGGTCACCATGGCCTGTCCAGCCTTCTCTCTCTGTGGATGCCGTGAGGGTCAGTGGTGCCCATGTGTGCGAGGGGAATCTTCTGCCTGTGGCCCAGGCTAGGACCCACCAAATGGACCCTACAAGCATCCATCAGCTGGTACCTCCCTTCCGTCCTCACGGATTCAGCTCTGGATGATGCCGCCACAGGGGTGGGTTGTGAGAGGAGAACCCACTGCATGGAGTGGCCTGAGTCACCCAGGGGATGGCAGAGGGGTGTCTGGGGAATCCCCTTCCTTTCAATTGCAAATATCACGGCGTGAGAGGAGGGGGATCCCAATCCCCGCTGTCCGAACCACCCGCCCCCACTGCAGGCATCTCAGACAGGGGAGTAGGACGTTATTACCTGTGGGTGATGCTGGACTGTGGAGAGTCTGGTTATAGTCTGGAAGAGATGAGCGGAGCGGGGGTGAGAGGTCTGGGAAGGGGAATAGGCGTGGGGGTGACTCAGTGCAATGGGGAGGTGGGTGTCCAGTCTCCATGGCCCGTCCAGCCTTCTCTCTCTGCTCAGGCTGCCCCTGAGGGGCCGGGTGGTGCCCATGTGGGTGGGGGCCTCTTCTGTCCTATGGCCCAGGCTGGCACCCACCAAATGATCCCGCAAACGGCTGTCAGCTGGGGTCACCCTTCTGCCCAGACGATCGTGGCTCTGGATGGGAGCTGCCGCCACTGAGGCAGGTGTAAGAGGAGAACCCTCTGCACGGGGCTGCCTGAGCCACCCAGGGCATGATAAAGGGGCTGCTGGGCTCCCCCTTTCCTTGTAATTGCAAAGATTATGGACTGAGAGGAAGGGGATCCCCACCCCCACTGTGTGACCCCTCAGCTAGGACAGGAGACGTCCTTACCTGTGGTGAAATTTAGGTGGTGGAGAGTCTGAATAGAGGCTGAAAGCGAAGAGAGGAGAGGGGGTGAGAAATCTGGGGAGGGAACAGGGTGTGGGGGGATGTGGGATGTGGTAGGGATGGGAGGTTCTCTGAAAGACGGACGGAGGGACAGGAGCCAAGGGAGGCCCCTGTGTGGGGGTGACTCAGTGCAATGGGGAGGTGGGTGCCCGGTCTCCATGGCCTGTCCAGCCTTCTCTCTCTGCTGTGGATGCCCGTGAGGGTCCGGGTGGCGCCCATGTGTCTGGGGGAATCTTCTGCCCTGTGGCCCAGGCTAGGACCCACCAAATGGACCCTACAAGCAGCCATCAGCTGGTACCTCCCTTCCATCCACACGGATTCGGCTTTGGATGATGCCGCCAGAGGGATGGGTTGTGAGAGGAGAACCCGCTGCATGGGGTGGCCTGAGTCACCCAGGAGATGACAGAGGGGGTGTCTGGGGAACCCCCCTTCCTTTCAATTGCAAATATCACGGCGTGAGAGGAGGGGGATCCCAATCCCCGCTGTCCGAACCACCCGCCCCCCCACTGCGAGCATCACAGACAGGGGAGTAGACGTCGTTACCTGCGGGTGATGCTGGACTGTGGAGAGTCTGGAGAGAGTCTGGCAGAGATGAGCGGAGAGGGGGGTGAGAGGTCTGGGAAGGGGAATAGGCGTGGGGGTGACTCAGTGCAATGGGGAGGTGGGTGTCCAGTCTCCATGGCCCATCCAGCCTTTTCTCTGCTCAGGCTGCCCCTGAGGGGCCGGGTGGTGCCCATGTGGGTGGGGGCCTCTTCTGTCCTATGGCCCAGGCTGGGACCCACCAAATGACCCCGCAAACGACTGTCAGCTGGGGTCACCCTTCTCCCCAGACGATCGCGGCTCTGGATGGGAGCTGCCGCCACTGAGGCAGGTGTAAGAGGAGAACCCTCTGCACAGGGCTGCCTGAGCCACCCAGGGCATGATAAAGGGGCTGCTGGGGCTCCCCCTTTCCTTGTAATTGCAAAGATTATGGACTGAGAGGAAGGGGATCCCCACCGCCACTGTGTGACCCCTCAGCTAGGACAGGAGATGTCATTACCTGTGGTGGAAGTTGGGTGGTGGAGAGTCTGAAGAGAGGCTGGAAGAGAAGAGAGGAGACGGGGTGAGAAATCTGGGGAGGGAACAGGGTGTGGGGGGATGTGGGATGTGGTAGGGATGGGAGGTTCTCTGAAAGACCGACGGAGGGACAGGAGCCAAGGGAGGCCACTCACCCAGTGCAGGCAGAAGGAGAGTTAGCACTATCCTGAGCTGGGCGCTCTGGGACGCGAGCTGGGTTCTCAGCTCAGCCATCATCGGTCTGGTCTGGGTGCAGGGAGGGGGCCAGATCCTTCCCCTCTGACAGAGGCAGAGGAAGTCACAGCCTCTGGTGACATCACTGCCCAGCTCGGTGGTTGGAGAGGCAACGCATTCTCACGGAAGCAGTGGCTGAGTGGAGCTGGCCACTTCCCACCACCATCTCTGGGGTCTGCTCTGGCTTTTGTAATTCAAAGCAGTGCTGGTGAGAGGGGGTGGAGCATCTTCCAGGCATGGGCCATGGGCTCAGCAGGTGTAAAGGAGCCTCTCTTGAATTACTCTAGTTTACAGGCACTGAAGATCTCTGAGCTCTGGCTCATTGACCCCAGCAGGGATCTGGACCAGTGACTCCATGGAGTTATGGCCCATTGACCTTGGCTGGGTATCTGCCCCATTCACTCACTGGAGTCACGGGATCTGGCCCCTTGACTCAAAGGACTCATCGATCAGTGGGCTGTTGCTCCATTCAGACAATGCCATTCCCCCAGCTGGGATGAATGGGCCGTAGCTATTTTGAGTGAATGGGTCCGAGCCCTAGCCGAGGGTGAATGGCCCATAGCAGCACTGAGTCAATGGGGATGATCGCCTGTGGGTGTAAACTAGTGTAATCCAGGGGCAGCCCCTTTACACAAGATGAGTCCCTGGCCCACTCCTGGAAGGTCCAGCCCCCCCAGCACTCAGTTGGAAAATCTCCCACTCCCTTCCCCACACCTGTCCCGGCCCATCTCCACTTTCATGCCTTCTTGCTCTGAGGGGAAGGGTAGATGGCTGGCAGCTGGGATCTTCCCCTACATCTGCCCATGCCCACTGGATGGAGAGCAGGGGGGTGTATGCCCGGATGAGGATGGTTGGGCTGGGGGTTGAACTATCTGCATCAACAACCCTGCCTCCCTTCAACTCCCTCTCTGCACCCCACTTCCTCCTACATGGGGAGGGTGAGGCAAGGAGGGTCTGGCCCCATATCTCCTTTGACCAGCTGAGACTCCAACACTCCCCCCTCTTGAGCAAGAGGGGAGAGTCCAGCAGGGAGAGGGGGCTCCTCACATCTTAGTGAGATCCAATCCTGGCTGGCCATGGGCCCTCTCCCATCCTGTGGGGTGGATTTGGGGCTAAGACAGTGGAAGAGGATCAGGCCAGGCCGAGCACCTTCTCCTGTATTGAAATCTGACCCATTGTCTTTTCCAGGCCCCCCTGTAACTGCCAACATCACCCTGAACCCCTCGGAGCAGCAGTTCCTCAACGGCAAGATGGTTCTGGAAATGAGGAAGTTACAAAGTTTCAGTTCTCCAAGGTCGGGAGAAACGTCTCACGTGATGTCAGCACACGCACGGACTACGAGGTCATGACCTTAACACTGGGGCTAGAGGAATCCGGGTCCTACAGGCAGCAAAGATCCTATCTGCGAAGTGTCCCCTGGTCTCCGTCAATGTAAGAAGTGAGCTCTGTGTCCCCCCAGCTTTCTTTGGCATGTGTGCATGATGGAGACGCCCTGTTTCCCGTGGAGGATCCAGGCCCTGCAGCCAATGAGATGACTGTTGAGCACATGGAGCAGCAAAAATCGCCGCCAGATGGGGTAGCAGCCGCATACGTGTGCTCACACACCTCTCTGCTGAATGCCAGTCAGGCCCACCCTGGTTTTTTCACAGCCCCCTCCCAGGTCTTTAACTAACCCTGTCTCCAGAGTATCCTGTCTACGTAACAGGAAAGCTGTGAACCTGATGTGCCCAGCTGCTGAGGCGTCCACCGTGTCTGAGATCAGGTTCTTTGGGAACAGCCAGAATATCGGCTCCAGGAAAGGTCACTCACCTCCAGATGGTTACACTGACTCCAATAACCTGTCTTGCTCAGACACTGCAAACTACAGCTGTCAATACTGGAAGAAAGTGTCTGGGCGAGAGATCCCCTTTGAGAGCAGCCAACAGATCACCATAGCAGTGAGAGGTGAGACTGCTTTCCCCTGCTGTTTGCTTGCCCCGGGGCTGGGTATCTCCGCTCCAGGGATGAGGTGAGACACAGCCTGGTCACTCAGTTCCAGGCAAGGCCAGTCACTGGGTCAGTTTCAATCCCTGTCTCTGGTCAGCGGTGCTCCCTGAGTTTCTGCCTCCTTTCCTGGCCTGGGGAGGGGAGGAGGGTGATACACTGAAGCTTGGCGGCTCCCAGACAGCCATGACGTTTGAAAACATGGGGATGTTTTCTGAAACAAACCCCAAATCCCCCCTGCCTCTGATCAGTGTCATGCCTGGTGTCAGACCCACCGCGGGGGGGGGGGGGGGGAGGAATGGGATCCCCCACAGCAGGGAGATACTCTCAGCTGATCCCCAAAGTTTTGCATTAAGAGGGCACTGTGGTGGGGAAGGTTGCAGCTCTGTGCACCGCGTTAGGTGAAGCTTGTGGCCCTAGGCATTGCTGTAGGGGGAGCTCACAGCCCTGCCTTCCCAGCGGACAGTGCAACCAGTTCTAAGACCTCCGGCCTGGTGCTTCAATCAGAATCATTATCTGGAGACGGATCCGTTTATGGCGTCTTCCCGTCCCCCTGCCATCACCAATACTCCGGGATCCCCTATTGCCCGTGTGTATCAGAGGGAAAGGTGCCACCTTGAGGCGGTTGGCATCCAGCAGAGAAAATAACCTCCTCACTGCCTTACATGCCCATCCAACTGGCCACATGACCACTCTACTGACATCAACACAGCCACAAAACACCACTGCTGAACACAGCCAAGAATGTGTGCATCCAGTATGGCCACTTGATTTCCAATATGGCCGCCCTTGAGAGAACAACACAACATATGGCCACTCAGCATGGCCAAGAACACGGCTGCCCAACAGACACAGAACTGGGCCTCCAACATGGCCGTCTTGCTCCTCCAACCTTTTGGATGGTACAATCCCACCAGAGTCATCCAACCCTCCGCCAGTGTGGCTAGAGGGCGGGGGATCCCCAGATGCTCAAGGATCTGCATGTCTACGGAGGAGCCTGGAAATATTAGAGCCTGGGGCATTAGCAGTGGAGAGCTGACAGAAAACGAGTCACGTCCTGGTGAACCTGGCCACCTTCCAGCCCCACATCTCAGCCCCATATTTGCATCTGAAGGAAGCAAGCCCCACACTATACCCTGGGTAACATGTCCACTCTACTGATGTCAACACAGCTACACAAGATGGCTGCTCAACACAGCGAAGTACGTGCCTATCCAATATGGTCACGTGATTTCCAATATGGCCGCTCTTCAAATCAACATGGCCAGCTGACACAGGCCTGGGAATCCCACATGGCCGCTTTTCTCCTTTACCCTTTGGGACGGTACAATCCCACCAGGGCCATCCAACCATCTGCAAGTCTGGCCAGCGTGCGGGGGATCCCCAGATGCCCAGACCCTTCCCTGTGTATGGAGGGGCCCATAGATATCAGGGGTAGGGGCGTTAGCAGGTAGCTTCCTGTGGGCGTCCATTGAAGTAGTTCCACTGTGGTTGTATGAAAGAGAGGCAACTTCCTTCTTCTGATGTTGGGTTAGGACAGAATTTCTCCCCAGGTGAGATGGCAGCAGCCTTGGGAGGGGGTTCTTTTTTCCTTCAATGCAGAGCATGGCTCACTTTCTGGTTTGAATTAGGGGGCAGGGTGGGACACAAACCGGGGGGACCCTGGACACTGGGTAAAAGATACGCAGGAGCCCACCCACACCCTGTTGTTTTGTGTGCCCTTCTGATTCAACCCCATGACTCCCGGTTCTGGGTCGTTGGGGAAAATGCCCCCCACCATCTTGAAACTCAGATCAGGGCCTTTGGAGAATGCACCCGGACACAATCTCCAGAGCCACATTCTGGGCAGTGGGTCCCCTCCTAACCTCTGGGCAGAACCCGTCGGGACTTCACCTTCGCTGGGTGCTGGCGGTGAAAGCGAAAGAAAGCTAACATGGGAAGGGAGGGAGGGAGGGGAAGTATCACGAGTTCCTGTAGAGAGAGGGAATATATTTATAACTTTCCTGCAAACGAGTGCTTGTTGGCTGACACAGATACACGCTAGGTTAGCATATACTGTGTCATGCAAACTCTTGCCTCTTATAAGAACTGAATTAGCCCGTGTTTCACTAGAGATCTGTTCTCTTCTGCTAAGCCACCTCCCTCTATCCCCTGCAATAACATTTGACTTTTAGCATTTGGCATAAAGATATGTGTCCAAAATCAAGGCACATTAGTAGAAGCCAGGGAGATGCCTTCAAAGACAAGTGCTTAGATAAGGAAGGTGCAGAACAAGTGAAGCAACCGAAGGTTTGATTTGAGTGAAGTGGAAAAAGTTTTGTAACTTGGAAAACCATCCTATTGATGCTCCTAGCTGAAACCTGGACCTTTGGGAACCCACCCTCTACCTAAGGCGAATTTAACACCGGGGCAAATTCATTGCTGATAAATGCAAAGTAATGGATATTAGAAAACAGAGCCCCAACTATGCCTACAAAAAGGAGGGGTGTAAATTAGCTGTTCCCACTCAAGAAAGAGATATTGGGGTCATCGTGGGTAAGTTCTTCTGGAAACATCTGTTCATTGTGCAGCAGCAGTCAAAAAAGTGATCAGGATGTAGGAACCATTTACAGGCTAAGCTTCAAAAACCCAGCACAGTCCAACTGGCTTGAAACTGCATGGCCTTCATCTTTTCCTCAGTCCTGAGTTGCAGCCGCTTCTGTGGAGTGGGGCAGCCAGATAACAGCTGCCAAGGGATGCTGCACAGTTCACTGAGGAGGAAGGGCTGGAAATTGGTCATCCTTTTCTCATCATCCCAAACCTCCAATGAATCACAGAAATGTAGAGCTGGGAGGGACCTCAAGAAGTCATCTAGTCCAGCCCCTATGATGAAGTAGGATTACTTAATCCTAGAGCAACCCTACAGATGATTCTCCAACTGTTCTTAAAAACCACCAATGATGGAGATTTCATAACCTCTGTAGGTCACCTGTTCCAGAGGTCAACCACCCTTAGAGATTCGGAAAAGCTTTCTAACCCATGAAATCTTGTCCTTCCATCAGTGTGCTTGGAGAACAATCGCTCACCGTTCTTTTTACAACATCATCTTAGAAGATGGTCATGATTTCCCCTCTCAGCCTTTTCGTCTCTAGACCAGACAAGCCCTGTTCTTTTACCCTCTCCAATTTGTTTACATCTTTCGTAAAGTGAGTCACCATAAACTGAAAACAACACACCAGCTGAGTCCTCATCTGTGCCCTGTAGAGTGGTACAATTACCTGCCGTATCTTACTTACGAAACCCCAGAATGATGCTAACTTTTGTTTTACAGGATCATCCTGCTTTTTACTGAAATACACTCTGTGCTCCACTACAACCCCTTTTCTGCAGTGCTGCTACCATGCCACTTATCCCCCGTTTTGTGCTGGTGTCCCCAGTTTTCTCTAATAACGTGGAGTACTTTGCACTTCACTAAATTTCATCCAATTGATTTGAGGCCATTTTCCAAAATATCAAGATTAATTTCAGCCTGTCCTCCAACGTCTTTGAACCCACTGATTTTATAGGCTCACCCTCCACTCTGTCATCCAAGTAGTTAGCGTCATCACATCCCTCCCTCTCATCATTTCTATTTCCTCAGCCACCAGGGCTCAGAAGTCACCGACACACTCATAGCATTTTCAGTGTTGGAGGCCCACACAACCCAGTCGAAATCAAAGCCCAGCTTGCTGAAGAGGAGCATGTGCTGTGTAGCGAGTTGGTGACAAAGCATGTTCAGATGGCAGATAAATAAGTGGAAACTCTCCCCAAGTGTCTCTGCATATTCTTCCCGTCTTCAAGGCATTTGTATCCTTAAGTCTTTATACCCCAAGAGCATATGGAAATATGTTTTGAAGGTGGTTGATAAACAAGATGGGCCTAGACAAAAGAATGTGGATTTGCATGTCTGCATGGAGTGAGCCAAGTGGCTGATGAGACAAAGAGCATGGCTTGTGTGATGCTGGAAGGTTTGATACCCCTTCTTGCCCAGGATAGAGGCATTAGCTAAGCATTAACAATCTCATAGCCAGGTCAACTGTGTGTAAGTTCTGCTCAAAATAAATATTAGTCTGATAAGAATGTTTTCCGGGTTTACACTCTATGAAATGCTTTTATATGGCTGCCTCCGTTAATCTAACAGAACATGTCTATATTCCACGGTATAAGGTGATAGTTAAGTGTTTGCTCTGAAACTGTGAACTCCCACAGCCTGGAGAGAAGTGTGGCCAAGTGTGAAATATGAGTTGGCCACAGGAGGTGTTATTTCCTGCCCAACAAAAGAAGGCCCTACAGACACCAGATAAACCTCTGGAGCAGATTAGAGGAAAAAATAGTTTGTTCCTTGCGTCCCCCTCAAGAGGAGACACATCCATCCTCTTGAACACTGGCGGAAGGGAATCAAAATCCCAGACAAGGAGAACCTGCATCTTTCTGGCTGTTTGATCTCTGAATGGCCAGAGATTCTGAACTGATGCCCCAGATCCCCAGGGGCTGCCTCCTAGGTTTGCCATGAAAAACTCTTCGAATTGACAGAGCAGTACAATGTTGTCATTCTTCAGATTTTCAGGGTAACTCGATGGTGTGGATAGGTTTGCTTGCTTTACACTGCGGATAACTCTCCAATTCCTTTTTCTAGTTAATAAAGCTTTAGCTATTCTATTCCAGGATAGGCTACAAGAGTTGTCTTTGATGTAGGAGCTATGGTACCTGTTGATCTGGGTCAAGTCTCTAGGGACAGGAAGTAACCAAAATGTGGTATGATTTTTGGTGTACATGACCATTACAACTCAAGCCCAGTTTGTCCGGGTGACAAGATAGACTGTAGGGAAGACGGGGACCATGTGTGACTCCACATTAAGGCTGTTATAGTGATGGAGGCGTCCACATTTGTTACTGGCTTGTTGAAATCGAATAATAAAACACGGCCCAACTTTGGGGGGTGTCTGCCCTCTTTTGTACAGTCTGACCCGTGGCAGGGATTTCCCGTTCCTGAGCTGCTCCAAACAGCATGACAACTTGATTCCAAGCAAAATCCAGAGTAGTACATATCCAGCTGAGATAAAGGGCCTGAGCCAATCGAGAAAATAAGTGGATCTGAGTATTACAGGGGGGTGAACCCTGGAGGATGAAGTAGCAGCAGAAGAGGAACTTTGTCTGGGTTTACTTCCCAAAAGAATATATTTTAAAGTTAACCCCTGGAACACCTGCACCATGAGCTTCCACACAGCAGTGCCCAGCCGGGACTCTCAGCCCTCCTACTCTAATCCACTTGATCCCACTCACCTTCCTGGGTGCCTTTCAATGTTCTGATGTCACAGCTGCCTGCCTGGATGTTCACGGTCAGCAGGCAAGCTGATACTGAGTGTCTGTGATCAACAGCTCTGTTTTAGCAGCACCGATTCCAGCAGCCTGCTCCGTACACCCTGGCCACAGTCTGGTCTCCACCAGCCTTGGTTACTACTAGTCAAGGGACTCCAACAACCCTCACCTTCATTTCCCCCAAACCATCCACCCTCAAATTACTAGCACTCTCCTGGAGTTTGCAGAGAAATAACATGGTTCACTCGTTCCTTTAAAGAGACAATACCCAGCTGCTAGCCATGTTAACTGGAGTTACCAATGACTTGAATTCAAACCCAGCACTAGGTTGGTTTAGATTAAAAAAAACAAGTTTATTCACAACTGGCCATGGGTTATGTGATGCCAGGTTAAATTAAACCACGCTAGAGATGGTTACAAGAAAATTACAGTGAAAACACACAACTGAAAGGCTAAAACTCAATGAAAAAAGTATTGTCTTTGTTCAAGATGTTTTTGCTTACCACTGATTCTTGGTCCAGCCTGGGGGACTGGCTCTTGGTCAGGATCTACCACTGAGGTGCTGGTTTCCCTTGTTGTCTTAGGATAAAAGTCTCACTGTCATCCCGAAGAGCCTGTCCCTTGAAGTTCATTGGCTGTAGTTGATGAAGCATGAAGGTCTGCTGGGGCTGCCATCTCCAGCCACTGCTGATAGTTGAGTCATCACATCCTCTTTTTGGTGGCTCGATGGCTTTGTTTACTTCTTATGTACATTGCAATTCCCTTGTCAGTGATCACCATGCTTCATTTGTATTCCAGACTTGGGAAGATCTCCTTCTCCTTTGTTCAATTACAGATTTAAAAGAGACTAGTGGAGCATGGCCATAACTTCACCTGCGGCATTCTCACATAGTTTCCACGGTGCTGTTATTGATCTTCGCAAAGCACAGTTTCTACACACATCATTGCAGTAGCATGTAGCGTGGGAATGCAGAGGTGCCTGAATTCACACTGGGCAAGCAAACGCCGTGCATGAGCACTGTGCAGCTGCGGCCATGCCCCACCTCAGACATGGCTGCATTTCTGTAGGTTACTGAAGCGTTCATGGTGCTAGAACCCTTTCAGATGCTGTGGATGTTTGTCAGATCTCACTCTTGGCATTTCAACCAGAACCTCTCCCACCAGGCTGGAATTCCAGGGCAGAGATTGCACCCAAAATGGTTCACCTCGTGGAGAGAGTCTTAGGCAGGAAACACACCAGTCACCTGAGTCTAGAAGCAATAGTGGGTGATGAGGAAGATGAGGCCGTTGATGAGGAAGAAGGACCCACACACTGCCAGCTCCCGGACCCAGAAGTAGCTGCGAGCTGCAGAGAGAGGAGAATCACAGATGGAACCGTCAGGTGAACATCACCGCTAAGTGTGATGCTCATGATATCCTTGTGTCTGGGGCTTTAGGGCTTGTGAGAAACTGCCTGCGTCTCAGGAGCCACGAAGCTGAGAAATGAAACCCACCCACTACCCTTCTCTCTTAGACCGGTAGACACCGACCCCTGAATCTTTCTCTCTGCGTCTGTCCCTTCCTGTCTGCCTGTCCTCCGATACCCCGTGACCTGCACTGTCTGAGCTTGGCCGTCAAGGAGAGATGTTGTCTCTGGCACGTTCTGTCTGCAATAGCCTGTTTCTCCTTCCAAAGAGGGGAAGGATGGTCCAATGGTTATGGGGCTGGCCTTGGACATGGGATATCGGGGCTGAATTTTCAGCTCTAAAGCAGGTCACCAGTGGGACTTATCCTCTCTTTGCCGCCTTTCCCCATCTCTGAAATGGGCACCAAGAGGCATAATCCATTAACAGCATTGTGAGGTGCTTGGATACTTGTATACTTGGATACTTGTATCATAGATAGAAAGGGGCTGTGGGGAGAAGAGGGATTTTCATCTCCACTTTTTTTTCTCTCTATGTGACAAGTGTCACCTCGTCCGACCTCCCTTTTCTCCTCCAGTGGAAGTACCCATGGAGTTGATTAAGAAATGAGGGAAATCTCACCTGTGTTGATGATGTTCATGTTGATGTTCACAGCCCGGCTGCCCAGGGACAGGACCCACCTCCCGCTCACATTCTTCTTGTATCTGCAGGTGTATTCCCCGGTGTTGTTGGTACCAGCGTTCAGGATGGTTAGCACAGAGGTGTTCACAGAGCTGATGCCGGGATCTGTACTGCTGATCTGAAACCCCGAATGCCCGGGCACAATCTCGGCACCGTCCTTGTAGAAATGAAACCTCTGCTTGCCGGCATCACCAGGAGCTGCGCAGGTGATGTTCAGGGCTAGCCCTTTTTTCACTGCTCCAGACGGGGGATCCACGCTCAGCTCCGGCTGGGGAGGGTGATCTGAGGGGACCAGCAAAGGAGAGGGTTCAGCAGGGACATGGTGAGGGGAGAAAGTGAACATGGGGAAAAGAATTTAATGTGCGTGGAGCTGACGTGTGTTCTCTCTGCAGAGCCTCTTGTTTCATTTCAGGATCCTGTGGTATGAGTGGAAGCCAGGATACGGGGTGGGGACAGATTCCTTCAGTTACAAATACAGGACTGTGATATGGGTTTCTTCCTCTCCGAAGTGATCTCTTTTGCCCAGACACTTTCTTCCAGTGCTCACAGCTGTATGCTCCGGCATGCAATCCAGACACCCCTGCCAGCTGAAGTGAGTCGGTGTAACCGTCTGTAGGTGACAAGTGTTCCTTGCAGCAGGATTTCTGGCCATCCCTGAAGAACGGGATCCCGGATAGGTTGGACATGTTGGGAGCTGAGCACATCAGAGGCTCGGATTCACCCCTCATTAAGACCAGGTGCTGTGGACGCAGGATGGGTTGGGGGCAGACGGATGGGCTGGAAGGTGGGCAGGGGAGTGTCATGCGGGCTGGCTTGAGTGGGGGGGTATTTAGTATATTGGGTGACATCAGTATGGCAGAATCATAATAATCCATGTGGGTTATGCCGTGTCAGGTACTGTTAGGAAGGTTGTAATGTGCTAAGTAAGATAATAATACCTATGTTCACGTGTGATATGTGAAATGGAAGTTATAGATGTATTTGAGATATCTGTATTTCAAATTGTTCTGTCTGGGCAACACCCCAGATAGGAAGGCTGCAGAACAATGGCCTGCATCATGGCCCATTAAGGCATTCCTAGGTGCAAGGGGCCCTGAGGGAGAAGCCAGCATCTCCACTGAGTCATCAGAACCTGCTTACGTGACTCTGGACTCCATTGCAGGCAGCCTACCCGACGAAGTATCAGGACTGTCCCATGTGACTATGGACTCCATTTTGGGTCTTGTGACTGTCCACAGGCCGCATGGCCAGAGAAGGGGGCTGTGGGCATTTGTGGACTGGCTTCTTGATATTCAGTGTGGGGTAATCAGAAGCAGTTCGTGGCTGCTTGGGAAGCCGGGCTTCAGTGTCACTCACCAGCGTGGGGAGAATCTGCTCTCCTTTTGCAGCCTGCCCTGACCTTGGCATTATCAGTTGGCAGCCGTGGGCACGGGTCGTATCACAGTGGCGTAGTCGTAGCAGGATCCACAGAACCAGAACATTTGGGTTTTGGATCAGAACCTCACGCTAATCCAAATTTTATAATTTGATATTGAGAGAGTTAAAGATTAAAGTTAGTCAAGATGAGTGAGCAGAGATCATATGACGATATGAGCGCAAAACAGCTTAAACAGTGTTGGAAAAAGATTCCAAGTGTGGTTCGTTACCTTGCACCGATAAGAGACCCACACAGGATTTCAGGCTGGACAGTCTCCAAAAGAGTTTATTCTGCAGAAGGTCAATTCCCAAGCCCACAAGTGGACAGTGGAAAAAGACCCCGAACAAAGGATTACAGACAGTTTTATACCTTATTGCTACTTAAACATTCATGACAAGACCATACATATCCCCCTTACAAGGGCACAAACCTATTTTCTCTATAACTATTGGTCTATATTATTATTCATAAGATACTTTTACAGATGTTTTGCAGCTAACTACAACTTATCTATCAAGGTTGCAGAGCTTGCTGAATTCAGCTGAGGCTTATCTCCTTCTACATTCCTAAGAACTTTCCATGATCTGTGCACAGAGTGAAACGGCCTTGCCTTATAAACAGAGAAGCTGCAAAAATGGAGTAACTATAATCAAGCAGACAATTATTTTCCTTCAACAGCTATGCAAAGAGAGAGAATTAACTCCTAGAGGGAATCTCTCAGGGCAGAAAATGAGAGATCTACTCAGAAACAACGACCTGGAAACAAAGTCCCCAGATGACTCCCCTGCAAAAGGAGCAGCTGCAGATGAAGGACAGCAAGCCGATAAAGAAGGATGGAATCTCCAGCGTGAGAGAGAGAAGGTAGAACTTCACTTGTGGAAAATGCGACAGGAAGATCAGATAGCCGAGCGAGCAGCTGAGCTAGCCGAGCGAGCTGCAGAGCGAGCTGCAGAAAAAGCCCATCAGAGACAGGTGGAATTGGCCAAACTCCAGCGCCAGGAAGGAAGAAAGGATCCACCACTGGCATCGGAGATTTCTTCACTTCTCATCAGCAAAGGGCTGGAAAGAATCTGTCCCGTTTACAGAGAGGACGAGGATATTGAAGAGTTTTTATCCACTTTTGAAAAACTCTGTAATATTCATCAGGTGCCTGATGAGAAAAGGATGCCTGTTCTCCTCACCAGATTGACTGGAAGAGCCAGGAACGTATTTAATGAAATGCAGTTGGATGATGCATTAGATTATGGAAAATTTAAAGAAGCAGTATTGCAAAGGTTTAACGTTACCCCCGAGTCTTACAGGCTGAAATTTAGAAATGTTAAGTTGTCTGATAATGTTACCTATGTTGAAACTGCTCATAAACTGCTTGGGTATTTAAAAAAGTGGATTGAGGGAGCAAAGGCTTGTAACAGTTTGAACAAAGTTGTTGACCTGTTTCCTAGGGAACAGCTCCTAGAAATGGCGCCCCACCAGATCAGAGCAGCTGTTATGGATAAAAAGCCCGATACCATTTTGGAGGCTGCCCAGATTGTGGATGATTTCATGGAAAACTGGAGCCGGGAGGGGCATAAGCCTCAAGGGAAAAACAACCCCTATTCATCACAGGTTAGAAGGGAGGATGGGTCCAGAAATAAGACTAGCCCCAACTTGGCCAGAAAGTCTTATACCAGCCCAGAGGTCAAAAGCGCCCCCCTGGGGGAAAACCTGCCGTGTGCTTCCAGTGTGGACTGACAGGCCATATAAGGCCAAATTGTCCAAACTATGGGGGCAGGAATAATCCAAGGCCAGCAACCCCCCGGCCCGCAATTAACTCCAACGCTGTCCCTTTAAGTACAGAGACTGGCCAGGTATAGGAGGATCCTGCCACCTTGTGCTGGGAGACGGACACTGCAAGGGTTAATGCGAACCAGTCCCAGAGGGAGTATAAATGTAAGTCTCCCGCATTACCAGTAGGCAATGGGAAAATGAGGGAAAGGGGGTTGCATGAATGTAAGCAGTTGTCTGTGTCTAGCCAGGTATGCTATGACAAGGAAGAGAGCATCTCTAGCCTTGGGATTGTGGAGAATAGCAGCTTGTATGTCCAGAATAGCAGTTTATCTGCTGAGAGAGAGAAAATCTCCAGTGTTATGTCAGTTGGACCAGAGGTGGTTCTGGATTCAACTGAGAGCCAGGAGGGAAAGGTTCCTAAACCTGTGTCTGTTGTGGGTAATGGCTTGCCCAGGGGGAAAGTTACCCCAGTCCCCAAAGTTTGTCTGGGAACAGCCATGTGGGCTGGGACAAAGTGGGAGAAACCTCAAATTGTTTGAGTGTTACAAGTAGCAGTTTATCTGCTGGGGGGGAAGTAATCCCCAGAGTACTGTCTGTGGAGGAGGCATAAAGTACTGTTCAGCTTATGCTGGTGCAGGATTTATCAGTTGATCTACCAGAAGTGGTTCTGGATTCAACTGATACCCAGGAAGGGAGTGTTCCTAAACCTGTGTTTGTTGGGGGCAATAGCTTGCCCTTGCGGAAAGCTACCCCGGTCCCCGAAAGTTAGTCTGAGAACAGCCATGTTGGATGTGACAAAGGGGGGAAGATTCCAGATTGTTTGGATGTAAAGAAAGGCAGGTTACCTACTGAGAAAGAGTTCATCTCCCAGCTTCTGTCTAAAGAGCAAAGAGGATGCGCCTCTCAGTTCATGCAAATTGAGGGGGTGCCAGTGGTACCAGATTTGGTCCAGGACTTACCTGAAACCCTGAAAGAGTCTGTTGAGGCTCAGGGAAATGTTTCTTTAGAGCAGCCTCTAGTTGAAGAGGGAAGGGGCATTTCTGTGGGAAATGGATCGTTGCCTAAAACGGCTCCTGAAGAAATAAAACCTCCGGAAGGCTTTTGCAAACAGTTTTCTGCAACTGAAGGGTGTGAAAGCGAATTGATTAAGTCAGCTCAGGAGGGGCCATTGCCTGTAGCGGGCAACAGCTTAGATGTTGGGAAAAGTAGTTCAGTTTCTAACTGCCAAAGTTTTCCAAATGTGGATGGATTTACTGACTTTGTTTCAGAAAGGTCCAGTTTGGATACCTTGGAAAAGATCCCAGATGGGGTGAACATATTTAGAAAGCTTAAACAGCCCTGTAACCAAATGGCTGTGCTTGATCATTATAGTGGGGAGACAATGAGGTTGGAACCTGAAGGTCTCCAGGCTGTTAGCTCTGTAAGTGAACAGAGAGTGCCTCCGTTTCTGAGGAAAGACTGGGCTACCCAGCAGAATGGATGTGCTGGTGATCTCTGGGGAGAACTGCGGGTGGCAGACAAACTCTCACCTCGGTATGCTTTGGGTGTATCTTGTAGTCTCTTAGTGAGCTCAGGTACATCTGATGCTATGTGGGGTCAGAGACTGGCAATGAAGGAACATCAGAACCCTGTTTACGAGATGCTAGTGAAAATGGTGGATCTCTCTTTAAAACCTAGTCCAGACTTGAAAGGGATAGCAGTTAAGCATCTGGAAATTAGTAAAGTAGCTAGTGTATGTGTTAATGCAAATGACATGCCGGGCGCGGGGCGAGGGGACAATCCACCCATGGCTGTTTGCAAGACAAATTCCTCTTGGGTGTGGCCAGCTGAAAGTGGGCTGGGCATGCCTGGAATGGCTCTGAATTGGAGTCACATTCGGAATGAGTTTATTAGGGCTCAGCAAAAAGACGTTTCTTTGGAGGGGGCCAGAGTGGGGGCCCAAAACCTAATCCCAGCAGGAGGATGATGTAGAGGCAACAGAACAACCAATGGTGAAGTATGTGCCACCATTGATCTAACTAAACCCTTACAACTGTTTGTAAAAAATTGTATAACATTGTTAACTGCTTAGTGAACCTTGCAAGGAGAAAGCCTGTTTTAGCCAAACATGATTTTGCTACTGATCTGTGCGCCATTGTTAAGTCTTGTAGTGAATTTGTTGTTAGTGCAAGAAGTGTGAAAATGTACCATGTGCCTGATATTGTGTAAAGGCCTTAAAACATGTTAAAATCTGAAGAGGGAAAGTTCCTATGATGCATTCAGTTGTGTCTAGGGACACCCCTTTCTGCACCAGTTTTGCATGGGGGGTGTCATGCTGTCTGGATGGGGGGGCCCCTGAGGTGTATTCAGGAGCTCTGATTGCTCCTTTTAATATATTGGGTGAAATCAGTATGGCAGAATCATAATAATCCATGTGGGATATGCCATGTCAGGTACTGTTAGGAAGGTTGTAACGGGCTAAGTAAGATAGTAATACTTATGTTCATGTGTGATATGTGAAATGGAAGTTATAGCTAGATTTGAGATATCTGTATTTCAAATTGTTCTGCCTGGGCAACCCCCCAGATAGGAAGGCTGCAGAACAATGGCCTGCATAATGGCCCATTAAGGCATTCCCAGGTACAAGGGGCCCTGAGGGAGAAGCCAGCATCACCACTGAGTCACCAGAACCTTCTTTCGTGACTCTGGACTCCATTGCAGGCAGCCTACCTGATGAAGCATCAGGACTGTCCCATGTGACTATGGACTTCATTTTGGGTCTTGTGACTGTCCACAGGCCGCATGGCCTGAGAAGGGGGCTGTGGGCATTTGTGGACTGGCTTCTTGATATCCAGTGTGGGGTGATCAGAAGCAGTTCATGGCTTGTTGGGAAGCTGGGCTTCAGTGTCACCCACCAGTGTGGGGAGAATCTGCTCTCCTTTTGCAGATCAAATTCTGCCACAAATTGAAGCAACTTCTATTAGTTGTCTGGGAGACAACACCCGATTATCATATCACTGAGTCCCTCCCACAACACCCGAATGTACCCAGCTTCTCCAGAGACCCAAGTAGTGACACTGACCAAAGACGGGGTTGAATCTGACCTGGTCACTGGACCTGTCCAGAGCTGAGTGACCAGGCTGTGTCTCACCCCCTACCTGGAGCAAAGATACCCAGCACAGGGTGAGCGAACAGCTCAGGAAAGGGGTCTCACCTGTCACTGCTATGGAGATTGATTGGCTCCTCTCCGAGGGGATCTTTTGCCCAGACTCTGTCTTCCAGTATTCACAGCTGTACGCTCTGATGTGTGATCCAGACTCACCCCTGATGAGCAGCTGAAGCGTGTCGATGTAACTGGCTGGAGACACCATCCCATTCCCGAATTACTGACCCTCTCCCACCGCACCCCAAAGTAACCAGCTTCTCCAGAGACCGAAGAAGAGACACTGAGCAGAGACGGGGGTTGAATCTGACCTGGTGGCTGGACTTGTCCGGAGCTGAGTGACCAGGCTGTGTCTCACCCCCTACCTGGAGCAGAGATTCCCAGCCACAGGGTGAGCGAACAGCAGGGGAAAGGTGTCTGACCTTTCACTGTTATGGAGATCAATTGGCTCCTCTCTGAGACGATCTCACGCCCAGACTCCGTCTTCCAGTATTCACAGCTGTACGCTCCGATGTGTGATCCAGACACCTCTGGCAGCTGAAGCGTGTCGGTGTAACTGGCTGAAGACCAGTGTAGGTTCCAGGAGGGGATTTTCTATCTGTCCCTGAAGAACCAGGTCTCAGACAGGGTGGACGTGATGGGAACTGAGCACTTCAGGGTCACGGATTCACCCATGATGAAGATCTGGTGCTGTGGGCTCACAGTGAGTTTGGGGGCAGAAGGACGGGCTGGAAGGGGAGCGGGGAAGGACAGAGGGAAAATTCTTTACGAATAATGCCCCAGTCAGGTAAATAACACCCTCCTCACCAGCAAGGGAGAGAGATGAAGCAGCTCCTCAGTAAACCCTGTCGGTCAAGCCACATAAGACAGCCTGTGGGGACACTGGAGGTTTGTTGTGAACTGACTGTCTGGCACCTGCTACCAAAGCCAGGAAATGATCTGCTTGGTGGGTGTCTGAGCAGCTGTGACATCCTGCTGCTGCGTGAGACCCTGCTCTTTGCCTGACTGCTGCCATCCTTCTCCATCCCTCTTCCTGGTCCACTCCCAGCCTGCTCCTGGTTCCTGTCTTGCTCCTGCCATAGTTCCCTGTTCCTGCCCTGCCCCGACGATGAGGCCAGACGGCCTCTGTACCGGCTCCCAGCACTCAGACGGTGGCAGAGGGATGCTCCATTAGGGGTAAGTTTTCAATCAATTCTGGGTCTTTCCTAAAACACAGGCCCTAGTCCAAGCAGGGATTAATTGAGGGATCTTCCACGGCTTGTGTTCAACAGTGCTAAGGTTAGACGTGGCTCCATGTTTCTATGTTACTGATGAACAGTACAATCCTGGCCCTAAAACTGGTTTTGAATTGAACACCCCCCATTCCCATACCACTGAGCCCCTCCCACAGCACCCCAAAGTACCCAGCTTCTCCAGAGACCCAAGCAGTGACACTGACCAGAGACAGGGGTTGAATCTGACCTGATGGGTGGACCTGTCCAGAGCTGAGTGACCAGGCTGCGTCTCACCCCCTACGTGGAGCAAAGACACCCAACCAACGGGCGAGCAAAGAGCTGAGGACCAGGCTGCGTCTCACCCCCTACGTGGAGCAAAGATACCCAACCAACGGGCGAGCAAAGAGCTGAGGAAAGGGATCTCACCGGTTACTGCTATGGAGATGGTTTGGCTTCTCTGTGAGGGGATCTCTCTCCCATCCACATTTGTCCAGTATTCACAGCTGTACGCTCCTCTGTACGATCCAGACACCACTGACAGCTGAAGAGTGACAGAGTAATTGGCCGCAGACCGGGGGAGCTCCCTGGATTCAATTTCCTGGTTGTCTCTGAAGAACCGGATCCTGGACAGGGTGGATGTGCTGGGAGCTGAGCACGTCAGGGTCATGGATTCACCCGTAATGAAGATCTCGTGCTGTGGGCTCAGAGTGAGTTTGGGAGCAGAAGGACGGGCTGGAAGGAGGCAGGGAAGGGTGGAGAGAAAATTCTTTAGGGATGATGCCCCAGTTAAGTAAATAACACCCTCGGTGTGAAGTAAGTTCCTGACCCCTCATGAACCTGCATCCATCACTTCTTTCCCCCTGCTCTTGATACCTTGCAGTGCCAACCCTTCTACACAGCTTTGGTGTCCCCTTACAAAGGTCTCCAGGTTCTAGGGCCTAGAGCCAGGGGAAGCAGGGTCTCGGATGCTCCATCCTGACCAGCAAGGCAGACAGATGAAGCAGCTCCTCAGTAACCCTGGCAGGTGAGGCCACATAAGGCAGCCCGTGGGGATACCCAAGTTTGGGGTCAACTGACTGGCTGGCACCTGGTGCTGAAGACAGGTAATCAACAAGCTGGTGGGCGTCTGAGCAGCTGTGACGATCTGCTGCTGCGTGACACCCTGTCTTTGCCTGGCTCCTGCCATCCCATTCAACCCTGGTCCTGGTCCACACCCAGCCTGGTCCTGGTTCCTACCCTGCTCCTGCTCCAGGTACCAGTTCCTGCCTAGCCCTGATGACCAAGCCAGACGACCGACGTCCCTTCTTCCGGCACCCAGAGGTGTCAGAGTGTGCTGCACTACTGGTGAGTTTTTATTCAAGACTGGCTGTCTTTTCTAAAAGACCTGCCCTAGTCCAAGCTGGGATTAATTCAGGGCTGCTCCCCGGCTTGTGTTCGACAGGGGTCAGGCTAGACTGTCACTTGTCCCTTCTGGCCTGGGATCCATGTTTCCATGATATTGTCCAATTTTAGAATCCTGGCCTTGAATCTGGATTTCACTTGAACACCCCCAGGGGAGCAAATACTGCCATAAATTGAAGCCAGTCCTATTGATTGTCTGGTGACACCCCCCCCCCCCATTCCCATATTACTGACCCTCTTCCACAACACCCCAAAGTAACCAGATTATCCAGAGACCCAAGCAGTGACACTGAGCAGAGACGGGGGTTGAATCTGACCTGTTGGGTGGACCTGTCTTGAGCTGAGTGACCAGGCTGTGTCTCACCCCCTATGTGGAGCAAAGATACCCAATCACCGGGCGAGCAAACAGCAGGGGAAAGGGATCTCACCTGTCACTGCTATGGAGATATGTTGGCTGCTCTCTGAGTGTATCTCTCGCCCATACTCATTCTTCCAGTATTCACAGCTGTACGCTCTGGCCTGTGATTCAGACACCTCTGGCAGCTGAAGCATGTCGGTGTAACCAGTCAGAGACCTGGGGTACTGCGTGGATTGGATTGTCTGGCTGTCCCTGAAGAACCGGATCCCAGACAGTGTGGATATGCTGGGAGCAGAGCACATCAGGGTCATGGATTCACCCACAAAGAACATCTGGTGCTGTGGGCTCAGAGTGAGTGTGGGTGCAGAAGGATGGGCTGGAAGGGGGCCGGGGAAAGACAGAGAAAATTCTTTACGAATGATGCCCCAGTCAACTAATAACATCCCTCAGTGTGAAGTAAGTTCCTGCCCCCTCAGCCAGCCCAACCCATCACTTCTACCCTCCTGCCTTCCATGCCTTCGAGCCCCAGCCCCTCTACGCAACTTTGGTGCCTCCCTTACAAGTGTCTCTGGCTTCTACAGCCCAGGGCCGTGGGGAGCAGAGTCTCAGACGCCTCCAACCCTGGTCCTGGTCCACACCCAGCCAGGTCCTGGTTCCTGCCCTGCTCCTGCTCTAGTTCCCTGTTCCTGCCCTGCCCCAACAATCAGGCGAGATGCGCTATGTCCCAGCTGCTGGCACCCAGAGCGGGCGAGCATGCCCCATTACTGGTGAGTTTTCAATCAAGACGGGGTGCCTTTTCTAAAAGACCAGCCTTGGCCAACTTGTATTAGTTGCCTTTGAGGCTCCCTCCCTTCTGATATCACTGACAACACCCCCACCTGCCACACCCCAAAATACCCAGCTGCTGCAAAGACTCAGGGAGCGCCACGGATGAGAGACAGATTGTAACTGACCCAGTGTGTTTCCCTGTCCGCAGGTGAGTGACCAGGCTGTGTCTCACCCCCTACGTGGGGGAGAGAACCCTAGCGATGGGGTGAATGAACAGAAGGGGAAAGGGTCTCACCTGTCACTGCTATGGAGATGGGTTGGCTCCTCTCCGACGCGATCTCTTGCCCAGACACATCCTCCTAGTACTGACAGCTGTACACTACGTCCTGCAACCCAGCCACAGGCGAAAGCTGAAGTGAGTTAATGTAACTCTGGAGGTGAGAAGATTTCTCTGGAGCGGATTTTCTGCCTGCCCTGGTAGAACTGGATCCTGGACACAGTAGTCGCCCCCGCAGCTGAACACGTCAGTGTCAGAACTTCTCCGGTGATGTAGATGGGATGTGCTGGAGACACAGTGATTGCTCCCTACAGAGACCCAGGTGTTTTTAGGGGGTCCCATGAGAGGCAAAGTAAATCCGTAAAGTTGCTTGCGCTAAGTTAACTGAAATCTTCACCTCCTGTTGAGTCTTTTCATGTACAAGACGGAGAGTTCTCCATAGGGAACCGGACACCAAAGCTCTACCAGGGCAAATCCTAGGTGCCAGAGTCCTCATGAGCTAAACATGACTGTGATTATCTCTGTCAATAGACAGGTAAATCACATCCTGCTAAGGAGGGCTGGCCCCGAGGAAGAGGCTGGTTTCCTCAGGGATCTGAGGTTGAAATTTCTCTACTTCCGTTCTGGCCAAAAATACTCTTGAACACGTCAGAGAAGTGAAAGCCGTTTCATTGCTGCTAATGGCCCAGATACCAGCTGGGGTCAATGGGCCGTAGCTCCATTGAATCAATGGATCTACATCCCGGCTGGGGTCAATGGGCCGTAGCTGCGTCGGAGTCAATGAGGAAGATGCCCAGTGGGTGTAAACTAGTGTAAACCAAAGGAGGCTCCTTTACACAAGCTGAGCCCCTGTCTCACCCCTGGAAGATGCAGCCCCCAGCACTGCCTTGAATTACAAAAGCCGGGCTGGCCTCGGAGATGGTGGCAGGAAGTGGCCAGCTGCCCTCAGCCCCTCCTTACCTCAGATGACGCTGCCTGTCCAGCCTCCGTCAGAGAGGAAGGGCCCCTCCCTGTGCCTACTTGGCGCCGGTGGCTGAGGTGAGAACCCATATCCTGGCCCGGAGCGCCCAGCTCAGGATGGCACTAACTCTCCTTCTTGTGCTGGGTAAGTGGTCTGCCTTGTCCTCCATTCCTCTGTCCGTCTGTCAGACGTCCCGGCAGCCCTCCATCCCGCCTCTCCGATCCCCTCCCCAGACCTCTCACCCCTTCTCCTCTCGTCTCTTCCAGCCTCTCTCCAGATTCTCCCGAGTCCAGCGTCACCCGCAGGTAACAACAGTGTGGGAGTAGTGTGGGAGCAGTTCGGGCAGCAGGGATTGGGATCCCCCTCCCCTCAATGCTGTGATATTTGCAATTGCAAGGAAGGGGGGTGCCCCAGGCCCCCCGTGAGTCATCCCCTGGGTGACTCAGGGTGCCCCGTGCAGCGGGTTCTCCTCTCAAAACCCACCCCGCTGGCGGCAGCTCCCGTGATCCCAGATGATGGCTGCTTGTGGGGTCCATTTGGTGGGTCCCAGTCTGGGCCATAGGGCAGAAGATGCCCCCAGCCACATGGGCACCACCCGGCCCCTCATTGGCAGACTCAGCAGAGAGAGAAGGCTGGATGGGCCATGGAGACTGGGCACCCACCTCCCCATTGCACTGAGTCACCCCCACGCATGAGCTCATCAGTTAGGGGCTGTGTGTGGAGGGGGGAGGGGCTTTCTCCACCACAGGTCTGGTCTCCACACAGGTCTTAGGGCCAATGGGTGCAGACCCATCACCACCCACCTGGACCTGAATAGCCAATTCTGTAGAGCCCCAGAGGAAACACGGGGGATGGAAAAAAACCCTCGCTTTCCCACATCCGCCCAAACTTCCTCTTTGCTCTTTGATGCCTCTGGCTGCTGATCCGTGGGTCAGGTGATTCACTGCTTCATTCTCCACCCTCATCTGCCTCTGCCCCCTTTGCGGAGAATGGTAGGTGAATACCCAGAGGAGAATGCCGGGCTGCAGTTTAATGATTTGCGTCAATAACCCTTCACCTTCCTCTGTGCCCTCCACTTCGCTCCCTCCACCCCCTAGAGGATGTGAGGCAGGGAAGGCCCTGCCCCATGGCTGACAAGGTTCGGGGTATTACCGGCTGAGTCTCCGACACCCCTCTGGGCAGGAGGGGAGAGTCCAGCGGGAATCAGAGGCGGCTCATTCCTTCTTGGGATCCAATCCCGGGTGTCCCAGCCCCTCTTCCGTCTTGTGGGGAACCAGGCCCTGCAGCCGATGAGGTGACTGTCGCACACACAGAGCAGGGATGATCCCCTCCAGCCAGGGTAAGCAGACACACACGTGCGCGCTCACACCTCTCTGCTCAATGATAGACAAGTCCACCCTGTTTTTTACAGCCCCCCTTCCGGGTCCCCAACTCACCGTGTCTCCAGCGCATCCTGTCTACATCATCGGAGAAGCTGTGACCCTGACGTGTTCAGCTGCCAGGGCGTCTAATGTGTCTGGGATACGGTTCTTCCAGGACAGTCAGGAAATCGGCTCCAAGGAAGGATTCTCACCTTCAGACAGTTACATTGACACGCTTCAGCTTTCGCCTGTGTCTGGGTCGCACGCCGGAGTGTACATCTGTCAGTACTGGAAGGATGTGTCTGGGCAAGAGATCCCCTCGGAGAGGAGCCAACCCATCTCCATAGCAGTGACAGGTGAGACCCCTTTCCCCTGTTGTTCACTCACCCCGTGGCTCAGTTTCTCTCCCCCACGTATGGGATGAGACACAGCCTGGTCACTCACCTGCGGACAGGGAAACACGCTGGGTCAGTTTCAATCTGTCTCTCCTCAGTGGCGCTCCCTGAGTCTTTGGAGTAGCTGGGTATTTTGGGATGCGGTAGGTGGGGGTGTTGTCAGTGATATCAGAAGGGAGGGCAGCTCCCACACAACTAATACAAGTGGCTTCAATTTCTAAAGCATTTGATCACCTGGGGGTGTTCAATTCAAATCCAGTGTTAGGGCCAAGATTGTAATGTTCATCAGTAACATAGAAACTTGGAGCCAGGCCAGCAGGGATGAGTGATCGTCTAGCCTGACCCATGTTGAACACAAGCCATGGAAGAGCCCTGAATTAATCCCTGCTTGGACTAGAGCGGGTCTTTTAGGAAAGACCCAGAATTGATTGAAAACTCACCCCTGATGGAGCATCCTTCTGCCACCGTCTAGGTGCTGGGAGCTGGGACGGAGGCCGTCTAGCCTGATCATTGGGGCAGGACAGGAACAGGGAAATATGGCAGGAGCATGGCAGGAATCAGGACCAGGCTGGGAGTGGACCAGGAAGAGGGATGGAGAAGGATGGCAGGAGTCAGGCAAAGAGCAGGGTCTCACGCAGCAGCAGCATGTCACAGCTGCTCAGCTGCCAACCAGATCGTTTCCTGGCTTTGGTAGCGGGTGCCAGGCAGCTAGTTGACAACAAACCTCCAGTGTCCCCATGTGTCTTATGTGGCCTGACCAACCGGGGTTACTGAGGAGGGGCTTCATCTGTTTGCCTTGCTGGTGAGGAGGGAGCATCCACGACCCTGCTCCCCACAGTCCTGGGCTCTAGAAGACTGAGACCTTTGTAAGGGGGCACCAAAGCTGAGTAGAAAGTTTGGGGCTGCAAGGCATGGAGGGCAGGAAGGTAGAAGCGATGGGTGGGCCTTGCTGAGAGGGCAGAAACTTATTTCACACTGAGGGATGTTATTTACTAGACTGGGGCATCATTTGTAAAGAATTTTCTCTATGTCCTTCCCCGCCCCCCTTTCAGCAAGTCCTTCTGCCCCGACACTCACACTGACCCCACAGCACCAGATCTTCATTATCGGTGAATCCGTGAACCTGACGTGCTCAGTTCCCAGAAAGTCCACCCTGACCAAGATCCGGTTCTTCAGGGACAGCCAGAAAATCCCCTTCAAGGAGCTCTCCCGATCTCCATCTAGTTACTCCGTCTCTCTTCAGTTGCGAGCGGAGTCTGGATCATATAGCAGAGCGTACAGCTGTGAATACTGGACGAATGTGCCTCGGCGAGAGATCCCCTCACAGAGAAGCCAACACATCTCCATAGCAGTTACCGGTGAGACCCTTTTCCCCTGCTGTTTGCTCACCCCGTGTCTGGGTATCTCTGCTCCAGGTAGGGGGTGAGACACAGCCTGGTCACTCAGCTCTGGACAGGTCCACCCCAGGTCAGATTCAACCCCTGTCTCTGGTCAGTGTCACTGCTTGGGTCTCTGGAGAAGCGGGGTACTTTGGGGTGCTGTGGGGAGGGGGTCAGTGATATGGGAATGGGGGTGTCTCCCAGACAACCAATAGAAGTTGCCTCAGTGTGTGGCAGTATTTGATCCCCTGGGGGTGTTCAAGTGAAATCCAGATTCAGGGCCAGGATTGTAAAATTGGACGGTATCATGTAAACATGGATCCCAGGGCAGAAGGGACGAGTGACCATCTAGCCTGACCCCTGTTGAACACAAGTCATGGAGCAGCCCTGAATTAATCCCTGCTTGGACTAGGGTGGGTCTTTTAGAAATAACACCCCATCTTGATTGAAAACCCACCAGTAAGAGAGCGCATCTGTGCCAGCATCTGGGTGCCTGCAGCCAGGACATAGGTCGTCTGGCCTGATCATCAGGGCAGGGCAGGAACAGGGAACTAGGGCACGAGCAGGGTAGGAACCAGGAGCAGGATGGGAGGGGACCAGGACCAGGGTTCAAGGTGGATGGCAGGAACCAGGGAAAGAGCAGGGTGTCACGCAGTAGTAGGATCTCATGGCTTTTCAGGCGCCCACCAGCTTGATGATTTCCTGTCTTCAGCAGCGGGTGCCAGCCTGCCAGTTGACCCCAAGACTTGAGTATCCCCGCAATCTGCTTTAAGTGGCCTGACCTGCCGGGATTACTGAGAAGTTGCTTCATCTCTCTGCTTGCTGGTGAGCAGGGAGCGTCCGAGACCCTGCTCACCCCGTCTCTAGGCCCTAGAACCTGGAGACCTTTGAAAGGGGCACCAAAGCTGTGTAGAAGGGTTGGCACTGCAAGGTATCGAGAGCAGGGGGGAAAAAGCGATGGATGAAACTTCCTGAGGGGCAGGAACTTCCTTCATAATGAGGGGTGACATTTACTTGAGTGGGGCATCATTCCTAAAGAATTTTCTCTCTGTCCTTCCCCGCCTCCTTCCAGCCCGTCCTTCTGCCCCCAAACTCACTCTGAGCCCACAGCACGAGATCTTCATTACGGGTGAATCCGTGACCCTGACGTGCTCAGCTCCCAGCACATCCACCCTGTCTGGGTTCCAGTTCTTCAGACACAACGGGACAATCAAATCCAGGCAGTTCCCCCGGTCTGCGGCCAGTTACTCTGTCTCTCTTCAGCTGCAAGTGGTGTCTGGATCATACAGCAGAGTGTACAGCTGTGAATACTGGACGAATGTGTCTGGGCGAGAGATTCCCTCACAGGGAAGCCAACACATCTCCATAGCAGTAACCGGTGAGACCCCTTTCCTCTGCTGTTTGCTCACCCCGTGTCTGGGTATCTCTGCTCCAGGTAGGGGGTGAGACACAGCCTGGTCACTCAGCTCTGGACAGGTCCACCCCCAGGTCAGATTCAACCCCTGTCTCTGGTCATGTCACTGCTTGGGTCTCTGGAGAAGCTGGGTACTTTGGGGTGCTGTGGGAGGGGGTCAGTGATATGGGAATGGGGGGGTGTCTCCCAGACAACCAATAGAAGTTGCCTCAGTGTGTGGCAGTATTTGATCCCCTGGGGTGTTCAAGTGAAATCCAGATTCATGGCCAGGATTCTAAAATTGGACAGTATCATGTAAACATGGATCCCAGGGCAGAAGGGACGAGTGACCATCTAGCCTGACCCCTGTTGAACACAAGTCATGGAGCAGCCCTGAATTAATCCCTGCTTGGACTAGGGCAGGTCTTTTAGAAAAGACACTGAGTCTTGAATGAAAACTCACCAGTAATGCAGCATCCTCTGCCGCCTCTGGGTGCTGGAAGCAGAGATGTAGGTCATCTGGCCTGATTGTTGGAGCAGGGCAGGAAATCGCAACTAAGGCAGGAGCAAGGCAGGAACCAGGACCAGGATGGGAATGGACCTGGAAGAGGGTTGGAGGTGGAGACAAGAGCCAGGCAAAGAGCAGGGTCTCACGCAGCAGCAGGACGTCACAACTGCACAGATGGCCACAACCACATCATTTCCTGGCTTCGGGAACAGGTACCAGCCAGTCAGGTGACCACAAGCATTGGGTATCCCCACAGACCATCCTACGGGGCCTGACCTGCCGGGCTCACTGAGGAGCTGTTTCATCTGTCTGCCTTCGTGGTGAGGAGAGAACCTCCGAGATCCTGATCCCCCTGGCCCTGGGCTCTAGAAGCTGGAGACCTGTGGCAGGGCGGAAACAAAGCTGCATAGAGGGTTTGAGGCTACAAGGCATGAAGGGCAGGCGGGGAGAAGCGATGGGTGGAGCTGGCTGAGGGGGCAGGAATTTACTTCACACCAGGGGCTACTTTCTACTTCACTGGGGCATCATTTGTAAACAATGTTCTCTGTGTCCTCCCTCGCCCACCTTCCAGCCCATCCGTCTGCCCCCAAACCCATCCTGCATCCACAGCACCTGGTCTTAATAAGGGGTGAATCCGAGCCTCTGATCTACCCAACTCCCAACACGTCCAACCTATCCAGGATCCGGTTCTTCAGGGATGGCCAGAAAATTGGCCCCAAATAATGCTTCTCACCTACAGACGGTTACACCGACTTCCTTCAGCTGCCAGGCGTGTCTGGATTGCACGTCGGAGCGTACAGCTGTGAGCACTGGAAGAAAGTGTATGGGCAAGGGATAACCTCAGAGAAAAGCCAACCCATCCCCGTATCACAACCCCGTATTTGTATCTGAAGGAATCTGTCCCCACCCCGTACCCTGGCTTCCACTCATATCTGTTGGGAGAGCCTCAGGATCCTGAGATGAAACAAGAGGCTCTGGAGAGAGATCACACGTCAGCTCCACGCACATTAAATTCTGTTCCCCATTGTTACAGGGCCATCCTCTCCGGCTCGGTTGCTGGGGCCCTCCCTTGGGTTCAGACTCTGGGGGAGGCCACAGCGCCTTCCAAAAAAGGGGGAACTGTTAGCTCTCTGGTGGGGTGTAGCCCGTGCCTGAGGCAGGATGGGCAGGCAGTGGGTCCGCTCTCAGGAGCAGTTGGGAGGAGGAAGCTCTCCCAGGGTGGCTAGGGAAGGGGTAAGGGGAACGCAGGCCCACCCATCTAGACTACATCCCAGCCCAGGGTCCTAGCTACAACACACCGATGCGCCTTGTCCCTGTCCCAGCCAGTAACTATGGCTGTCACTGGGCCACTTTCTCCCCGTATCCCTCGGTATCTGACTCAGGGTTGCTAGGGGCGCTCCGTCCGGGGTAGGCCCACTTGTCCCTCCTCGTCCACGGGCAGTAATGCGGGGAGCTCCTGTGCGAGGGGCAGCTCCTCTAGGTCATTGGGCGCGGGGAATGGCTCGGCTTTCGGCAGCTCTTCCAGGTCCCGTCCGGCCTCAGAGGGTATCTCCCACCCGTGTTGCTCCGGGGGCGTAGTCCAGTCCCGGGGCTCCGGTGGCTCGGTCCAGTCCCGGGTTTCAGGTACCTCGGCCCAGTCTCTCTGGCTGGGTTGCCTGGTCCAGCTCCGTGAAGGCCCTACCTAGTCTCCAGGTCCGGGCTGGGCCAGGGGTGGTCGGAGTCTCTGCTCCGGCCTAGGCCTCAGCCGGCGGGGCAGCACATCTGCAGTATCTGCCAGACTGAGCCCTGGGGCCTGTCCTTTATACTGCCCCTTCCTGTCACGGCTCCGCCCCACGGTCGCTGATTGGGCTGGCCAGGCGGTCCTATCGCGGCTTGGCCCCTCGGTTGCTGGACAGACTTGTCCGCTATGCCTGGTTTGGTCCAGCCAGGCCGCTGGGGCCCTCCCTAGGGTTCAGACTCCGGGGGAGGCCACAGCGCCTTCCTACACCCGTCTTCACTTTCTCCCCTCACCATGTCCCTGCTGATCTCTCCTCTTTGCTGCTCCCCTCAGATCCCCCTCCCCAGCCGGAGCTGAGCATGGATCCCCCGTCTGGAACAGTGAAGAAAGGGCTCTCCCTGAACATCACCTGCACGGCCTCTGGTGGCACCGGTGAGCAGAGGTTTCATTTCTACAAGGACAGAGTCGAGATCTCTTCCGGGCATTTGGGGTCTAAGATCAGCAGCACAGATCCCAGCATCAGCTCTGTGAACACCTCTGTGCTAAGCATCCTGCAGGCCGGTCCCAGCAACACCGGGGAATACACCTGCAGGTACAAGAAGAATGTGAGCGGGAGGTGGGTCCTGTCCCTTGGCAGCCGGGCTGTGAACATCACCGTGAGCGTCATCAACACAGGTGAGATTTCCCTCATTTCTTAAATCAGCTCCATGGGTCACTTGCATTGGAGGAGAAAAGGGAGGTCGGATGAGGTGACACTTGTCACATAGAGACAGAAAACAAAGTGGAGATGAAAATCCCTCTTCTCCCCCAAGTCCCTTTCTATCTATGATACTTCAATGACCCAAGTATCCAAGCACCTCACAATGCTATTAATGGATTACGCCCCTCGGTGCCCATTTCAGAGCTGGGGTAAGGCAGCAAGGAGAGGATAAGTCCCACAGGCGCCTGTTTTAGAGCTGGAAATTGAACCCAGATATCCCATGCCCATCACCATTGGACCATCCTTCCCCTCTTTGGAAGGAGAAACAGGCTATTGCAGATGGAATGTGCCAGAGACAACACCTCTCCCTGACGGTCAAGCTCAGACAGTGCAGATCACAGGGGTATCGGAGGACAGGCAGACAGGAGGGGGACAGACACACAGAGAGAAAGATTCAGGGGTCGGTGTCTACCAGTCTAAGAGAGAAGGGCTGTGGGTGGGTTTCATTTCTCAGCTTCGTGGCTCCTGAGATGCAGGGGAGTTCGTCACAAGATCTAAAGCCCCAGATACAAGGATATCATGAGCATCACACTTAGCGGTGATGTTCACCTGCCGGTTCCACCTGTGATTCTCCTCTTTCTGCAGCTCGCAGCTACCTCTGGGTCCGGGTGCTGGCAGTGGGTGGGTCCTTCTTCCTCGTCAACGGCCTCATCTTTCTTGTTACCCACTGCTGCTTCTAGACCCAGGTGACTGGTGTGTTCCATGCCTAAGATTCTCTCCATGAGGTGAACCGTTTTGGGTGAAATCTCTGCCCTGGAATTTCAGCCTGGATGGGGAGGTTCTGGTGGAAGATCCAGAAGTGAGATCTGACAAACATCCACAGCATATAAAAGAATTTTTGCACCATGAACGCTTCAGTAACCTACCGAAATGCAGCCATGTCTGAGGTGGGGCATGGCTGCACTGCACAGTGCTCATGCACTGTGTTTGCTTGCCTAGTGTGAATTCAGGCACCTCTGCATTCCCACCCCACATGCTACTGCAATGATGTGTATACAAACTGTGCTTTGCAAAGCATCGTTTGGAAACCCCCACCACACTGGTCAATGACTGCACCATGGAACATATGTATGAACACCGTAGGTGGAGTTATGGCTGTGCTCCACCAGTCTCTTTAAAGTCTGTAATTGAACAAAGGAGAAGGAGATCTGCCCAAGTCTGGAATATAGATGAAGCAGGGTGACCACTGACAAGGGAATTACAATGTACATAAGAAATGAACAAAGCCATCGAGCCACCAGATAGTGGTGGTGATGACTCAACTTTCAGCAGGGGCTGGAGATGGCTCCCCCAGCAGACCTTCATGCTTCTTCAGCTACAGCCAAAGAACTTAAAGAGACAGGCTCTTTGGGATGACAGAGAGAGCGTTATCCTAAGACAAGAAGGGAAACCAGCACCTCAGTGGTAGATCCTGACCAAGAAGCAGTCTGCCAGGCTGGACCAGGCTGTGTGTTTTCACCGTGATTTTCTTGTACCCATCTCTAGCGCGGTTTGGCATCACTTAACCCATGCCATCACTTAACCCATGGCCAGTTGTTAATAAACTTGTTTTTTTAAACTAAACCAACCTAGTGCTGGGTTTGAATTCAAGTCATTGGTAACTCCAGTTAACATGGCTAGCAGCTGGGCATTGTCTCTTTAAAGGAGCGGGTGAACCATGTTATTTCTCTGGAAGCTCCAGGAGAGGGCTGGACATTTGAGGGTGGATAGTTTGGGGGAAATTAAGGTGGGGGTTATTGGGGTCCCTTGGCTAGTAGTAACCAAGGCTGGTGGAGACCAGACTGTGGCCAGGGTGTACGGAGCAGGATGCTGGAGCTGTTAAATGCAGACACTCAGTATTGGCTTGCCTACTGGGTGGAAGCATCCAGACAAAGAACTACGACATCAGAACATTGGAAGGCACCCAGGGAGGTGAGTGGGATCAAGTGGCTTAGAGTAGGAGGTTTGAGAGTGGAGCTGTGTGGAAGCTCATGGTGCAGACTGTAGAAAACAGGACAAACACCCTCCAAAGATTTCACCAAGCTAGTAATAAATGTGGATTCCTGGATCACTATAACAGCCTTACCATGGAATCACACACGTCCCTACAGTCTCTCTTGCCACCCAGACAAACTGGGCTTAGTGATAATGGTCATGTACATGAAAAATCACACCACATTTTGGTTGCTTCCTGTCCTTAGAGACTTGACCCAGATCATCTGTCACTTGAGATCCTACACCAAAGACAACTCTTGAGCCAATCCTGGAATAAAATTGCCAAAGCTTTATTAACTAGGAAAAAGGAATTGGAGAGTTATCCATAGCGTAAAGGAAGCAAACCTATCCACACCATCAAGTTACCCTGAAAATCTGTAGAGTGACAGATTTTTAGTGCTCTGTCAATTCAAAGTGTCTTTCATGGCAAACCTAGGAGGCAGCCCCTGGGGATCTCTGGTTTCAGTTCAGAATCTTTGGCCATTCTGAGATCAAACAGCTAAAAGGATGCCGGTGCTTCTTGTCAGGGTTTTTGATTCCCCCAGTGTTCAAGAGGGTGGACGTGTCTCCTCTTCGGGGTCGCAATGAACGAACTGTTTTTGACCTCTGATGTTTCCCAGTGGCTTGCCTGGTGTCTGTAGGGCCTTCTTTTGTTGGGCAGGAAATAACACCTCCTGTGGCAAACTCATACTTCTCTCCAGCCTGCGGGCGTTGACAGTTTCAGAGCAAACACCCAGCTATCACCTTATACTGTGCAATATACAATGTTCAGCAAGCTTAATGCAGGCAGCCGTATGCAAGCATTTCATAGATTCTAAACCCGGAAGACATTCTTATCAGACTAATATCTACTATCTATTTTGAGCACACAGTTGACCTGGCTATGAGATTGTTAATTCTTAGCTAATGCCTGCATCCTGGGCAAGAATGGGTATCAGACCTGCCAGCATCATAGAAGCCATGATATTTATCTTATCTGCCAGTTGGCTTGATCCATGCAGGCACGCAAATCCACATTCCTTTGTCTAGGCCCATCTTGTTTATCAACCACCTTCCTAACATATTTCCATATGCTCTTGGGGTATAAAAAGTTAAGTATAGAGATTCCTGGAAGACCGGAAGAATATGCAGAGAGACTTGGAGAGGGTTTCACCTCCTTAATTATCTGGCTTCTGAGCATGCTTTTTCACCACCTCGCTATACAGCACATGTTCCTCTTCAGCAGGCTGGGCCTTGGTTTTCGACTGGGTTGTATGGGCTTCCAAGGCTGAGAGTGGTATGACAGCGTAGGTGACTTCTGAGCCCTGGTGGGGGAGAAAAGAGAAATGGTGAGAGGAAGAGGTGTGCAGACACTAACTACTTGGATGATGGAGTGGACGATATGCCTATAAACTCAGCTCAAAGTGATCTGGAAACATTGGATATTGTCCCTCAAATAAATAGGATGAAATTCAATGAAGTGGAAAGTGCTCCACGTCATAAGGGAAAATTAGGGTTGCCAGCATAAAAAGGGGTGTAATGTCATGGCAGCAGAAAAGGTGTTCTAGTGGAGCACAGAGTGCATTTGAGTCAACAACACGATGATGGTGTAAAAAAAAGCTAGTATCATTCCGGGATGTCGTAAGTAAGATATAGCAGTTAAGTGTCCTGTTCTACAGGGCTCAGGTGAGGACTCAGTTGGCGTGCTGTGTTCAGTTATTGGGGACTCACTTTAAGAAAGATGTAAACAGACTGGAGAGGGTGAAAGAACAGGGCATGTCTAGTCTAGAGACGAAAAGGCTGAGGTGGGAAATGATAACCATCATTCTAAGATGATGTTGTAAATTGAACAGCGATGGATGGTTCTCCATGTCCACTGAAGGTAGGACAAGACATAACGTGCTTAAGCTTTTGGCAAGGAAGATTTAGGGTTTAGATTTAGCAGTGGACGTGATATACCTTGACTTTAGCAAAGTTTTAGATACAGTCTCTCACAGTATTCTTATCAGCAAGTTAAAGAAGTATGGGTTGGATGAATGGACTATAAAATGGATAGTGAACTGGCTAGAGCATAGGGCTCAACAAGTAGTGATCAATGGCTCCATGTCTAGCTGGCAGCCGGTCACAAGCGGAGTGCCCCAGGGGTCGGTCCTGGGGCCGGTTTTGTTCAGCATCTTCATTAATGATCTGGAGGATGGGGTAGATTGCACCCTCAGCAAGTTTGCAGATGACACTAAGCTGGGGGGAGTGATAGATACCCTGGAAGGTAGGGATAGGATACAGAGTGACCTAAACAAACTGGAGGATTGGGCCAAAAGAAATCTAATGAGGTTCAACAAAGAAAAGTGCAGAGTCCTCCACTTAGGAAGGAAGAATCCCATGCAGAGCTATAGACTGGGGACCGACGAGCTAGGCAGCAGCTCTGCAGAAAAGGACCTGGGGGTAACAGTGGATTAAAAGTTCGATATGAGTCAGCAGTTTGCCCTGGTTGCCAAGAAGGCTAATAGCATATTGGGCTGCATTAGGAGGGGCATTGCCAGCAGGTCACGGGAAGTGATTATTCCCCTCTATTCGGCATTGGTGAGGCCGCATTTAGAGTACTGTGTCCAGTTTTGGGCCCCCCACTACAAAAAGGATGTGGAGAAGTTGGAGAGAGTCCAGCGGAGGGCAACAAAAATGATTAGGGGGCTGGAGCACAGGACTTATGAGGAGAGGCTGAGGGAACTGGGCTTGTTTAGTCTGCAGAAGAGAAGAATGAGGGGGGATTTGATAGCGGCCTTTAACTACCTAAAAGGGGGTTCCAGGGAAGATGGAGGTAGGCTGTTCTCAGTGGTGGCAGATGACAGAACTAGGAGCAACGGTCTCAAATTGCAATGGAGGAGATCTAGGTTGGACATTAGGAAAAAGTTTTTCCCTAGGAGGGTGGTGAAGCACTAGAATGGGTTACCTAGAAAAGTGGTGGAATCTCCATCTTTAGAGGTTTTTAAGATGCGGCTTGACAAAACCCTCTCAGGGATTATTTAGCTGAGGTTAGGGGGTTGGACTAGATGACCTCCTGAGCTCCCTTCCAACTCTATGATTGTGTGATTCTATGATTTAAGATCCAGTTAGAAAGCTTTTCCTCATGTCTAAGAGTGGTTGAGCATTGGAAGAGGTGACCTAGGAAGGTTGTGAAATCTCCATCATTGGAAGTTTTTAACAACAGTTAGACAATCACCTGTAGGGTTGTTCTAGATTTAAGTAATCGTACCTCAGCGCTGGGAGCTGGAATAAATGACTTCTTGAGGTCCTTCCCAGCCCTACATTTCTGTGATTCACTGGAGGTCTGGGGTGATGGGGAAAGGGATGACCAATTTCCAGCCCCTTCTTCTGCATAAACTGTGCAACATCTCTTGGCAGCTGTTATCTGACTACCCCTTGACCAGAGACACGGCTACATCTCAGGACTAGGTAAAAAATTCAGGCCATGCAGTTTCGAGGCGGTTAGACTGTGCTGGTTTTGAAACTTAGCCTGTAAATCCATTCATGTTACCTGTTCCCTTTGCTCTGCTCCAGCACCCATGGGTTTTGATCCCTTAATATCATGACCGGGATCCAGATTTCTGGTGCATTGTCTGCCCTCAGATCCCTTGGTGCTGTCCTGAAGCTTTTGACCTGGAACAGAACCAGAGTAGAACGTAGTAACTGAAGTGGTGAGAGATGGTGAGGAAAAACCAAGCGATAATGTTCAACCTTGAGAAAAAACATTAAACCCAGTTTTGTATCCATTGATTTCAGTAAATGTGTGTTTCTGTGGCTTCTACCAGGGCATAGGGTGTAAAGAGGTTCAATACTTGCTCTGTATGTTGTAATTATATATTTCCTGAGCCTGAAGCCATGAAGATACTGGTAGTTTTTAACTATTTTACCCCTGACTAAACCTTAATCGTAACCACAACGGATGATCTTTGTGCTCACATCTAACTTAAGTGCTATTGCTTAGCCATAACCGTAATAACGAACCCTAAAAACCTGAGAAGTAATTTGGCTCACGGATCAGGGTTCTTGTCTTGCCATCTCATTGAAGGATAAATACCTCATTCGCCATGTATATTTTAGATTTGATTTCCATACCCACACCGTGGCAGGGTGCTTGGTGGTTGTTAATGGTGTACAGCTATTTAACCTGACATTTACATACTAGGTTCAGGTTATACCATATGGAGAATGCAGATGGGAGATCACAGACTCTCCCTTCCTTTCACACACCTCTTTTTTTCCTCCTGAAGCAGCAGATGACAGCAGCCAGGATTCCAGCCACAAGCAAGATGCCACCTGTTGCCAGCAAGAGAATATCACGGAGATGGAATGGCCCTGTTCATGTAAGAGACGGAGAAAAAGTAGGAAAGAGGACATGAGAACAGCTAGACAGCCTTGGGAAAAGACTCTGACCCACAAAGGAAACCGCCTTTGCAACAGATTTACTGCGACAATTCTTCTCTATGTTGTCTACGGCACGTTCCGTCTGCAATAGACTGTTTCTCCTTCCAAAGAGGGGAAGGATGGTTCAATAGTTATGGGGCTGGCATTGGACATGGGGTATTGGAGCTTAATTTCCAGCTCTAAAACAGGTCAGAAGCGGGACATATCCTCTCCTTGCCGCCTTTCCCCGTCTCTGAAATGGGCACTGAGGGCTGTAATCCATTAACAGCATTGTGAGGTGCTTGGATACTTGGGTCATTGAAGTATCATAGATAGAAAGGGGCTGGGGGGAGAAGAGGGATTTTCATCTCCACTTTGTTTTCTGTCTCTATGTGACAAGTGTCACCTCATCCGACCTCCCTTTTTTCCTCCAGTGCAGGTGACCCATGGAGCTGATTTAGGAAATGAGGGAAATCTCACCTGTGTTGATGCCGCTCACGGTGATGTTCACAGCCCGGCTGCCAAGGGACAGGACCCACCTCCCACTCACATTCTTCTTGTATCTGCAGGTGTATTCCCCAGTGCTGTTGGGACCAGCGTTCAGGATGCTTAGCACAGAGGTATTCACAGAGCTGATGCCGGGATCTGTGCTGCTGATCTGAAACCCCGAAAGCCCAGGGACGATCTCAGCTCCATCCTTGTAGAAATGAAACCTCTGCTCGCTGGCGTTACCAGGGACCGTGCAGGTGATATTCAGGGAGAGCCCTTTTTCACTGTTCCAGACAGGGGATCCACGCTCAGCTCCGGCTGGGGAGGGGGATCTGAGGGGAGCAGCAAAGGGGAGGGTCAGCAGGGACATGGTGAGGGGAGAAAGTGAAGACGGGGAACAGAATTTAGTGTACGTGGAGCTGACGTGTGTTCTCTCTCCAGAGCCTCTTGTTTCATTTCAGGATCCTGAAGGTCTCCCCAGAGGTATGAGTGGAAGCCAGGATACGGGGTGGGGACAGATTCCTTCAGATATAAATATGGGGCTGTGATATGGGGATGGGTTGCTTGTTCTCCGAGGTGATCTCTTGCCCAGACACTTTCTTCCAGTGCTCACAGCTGTATGCTCCGGAGTGCAATCCAGACAGCCCTAGCATCTGAAGGGAGTCGGTGTAACCGTCTGTAGGTGACAAGCATTATTTGAAGAGGAGGAACTGGATCCCGGATAGGTTGGACGTGTTGGGAGCTGAGCACATCAGAGGCTCGGATTCACTCCTTACTAAGACCAGGTGCTGTGGACGCAGGATGGGTTTGGGGGCAGACGGATGGACTGGAAGGTGGGCGGGGGAGGATGCAGAGAACGTAGTTTACAAATGATGCCCCAGTGAAGTAAAAAGTAGCCCCCGGTGTGAAGTAAATTCCTGCCCCCTCAGCCAGCCCCACCCATCGCTTCCCCCCGCCTGCCCTTCATGCCTTCTAGCTTCAAACCCTCATTGCAGCTTTGGCTGCCCCCTCCAAACCTGCTCCTGCTACGCTCCCATCCTGGCCCTGGTTCCTGCCGTACTCCTGCCAGAGTTCCTGCCTTGCTCCAAGGATCAGGCCAGATGACATATGTCCCTACTTCCGGAACACAGAGGGGGGCAGAGGGTGCTCCAGTACAGGTGAGTTTTCAGTCAAGAGTCGGTGTCTTTTGTAAAAACCCGCCCTAGTCCTAGCAGGGATTAATTCCTCCATGGCTTGTGGCTCTGACCTACATCCCTGGTCCTGGTCCATTTCCAGCCTAGTCCTGGTTCCTGCCCTGCTCCTGCTCTAGTTACCTGTTCCTGCCCTGCCCTGATGACCAACCCAGACGACCGACGTCCCTGGTTCCGGCACCCAGAGGGGTCAGAGGGTGCTGCATTACTGGTGAATTTTCAATCCAGACTGGCTGTCTTTTCTAAAAGACCCACCCTAGTCCAAGCAGGGATTAATTCAGGGCTCCTCAACCACTTGTGTTCGACAGGGGACAGGCTGGACATTCACTCATTCCTGCTGGCCTGGGATCCATGTTTCCATGATACTGTCCAATTTTAGAATCCTGGCCCTAAATCTGGATTTCACTTGAACACCCCCAGGGGATCAAATAGTGCCACAATTTGAAGCAACTTCTCTTGGTTTTCTGGGAGATACCCCCCAATTCCCATATCGCTGACCCCTCCCACCGCACCCTAAAGTACCCAGCCTCTCCAGAGACCCAAGCAGTGACACTGACCAGAGACGGGGGTTGAATCTGTACTGGTGGCTGGATCTGTCCAGAGCTGAGTGACCAGGCTGTGTCTCACCCCCTACCTGCAGCAAAGATACCCAGCACAGGGTGAGCGAACAGCTCAGGAAAGGGGTCTCACCTGTCACTGCTATGGAGATTGATTGGCTCCTCTCCGAGGGGATCTCTCGCCCAGACTCTGTCTTCCAATATTCACAGCTGTACTCGCTGGTGTATGATCTAGACTCCACTGGCAGCTGAAATACGTAGGTGTAACCAGCTGGAGATGAGGGTAGCTCCCTGGAATCGATTTTCTGGGTGCCCCTGAAGAACCGGATCCCAGACAGTGTGGACGTTCTGGGATCTGAGCACGTCATGGTCACGGATTCACCGATGATGAAGATCTTGTGCTGTGGGGTCAGAGTGAGTGTGGGGGCAGGAGGACGGGCTGGAAGGACAGAGAGAAAATTCTTACCAATGATGCCCCAGTCAAGTAAATAACACCCCTCAGTGTGAAGTAAGTTCCTGCCCCCCTCAGCAAAGCCCACCCATCACTTCTACTCTCCTGCCCTTCATGCCTTGTAGCCTCAAACCATCTCTGCAGCTTTGGTTTCCCCCTGGCAACGGTCTCCAGATTGTAGAAGCCAAGGCTGGGGAGTCGGGGGTGTCAGACATTCTCTCTTCACCACCAAGGCAGACAGATGCAACAGCTCCTCAGTAACCCCGGCAGGTGAGGCCACATAGGATGGCCTGTGGGGATACCCAAGACTTGTGATCTACTGAATGCCTGGCACCCTTTACTGAAGGAAGGAAATGATGTAGCTGGCGGCCGTCTGAGCAGCTGTGACACCGTATTACTGCGTGACACCCTGCTCTTTGCCTGGCTCCTGCCATCCGCCTCCAGTCCTGTTCCTGCTCCGTTCCCAGCCTGATCCCTGTTCCTCCCTTGCTCCTGCACTAGTTCCCAGTTCCTGCCCTGCTCCAACGATTAGGCCAGATGACCTACATCCCTGCTTCCGGGACGCAGAGGGGGGCAGAAGGTGCTGCATTACTGGTAAGTTTTCAATCCAGACTGGCTGTCTTTTGTAAAAACCCACCCTAGTCCACGCAGTGATTAATTCAGGGCTTCTCCATGGGTCGTATTCGACAGGGGTCAGTCTAGACGTTCACTCGTCCCTTCTGGCCTGGGATCCATGTTTACATGATATTGTCCAATTTTAGAATCCTGTCCCTGAATCTGGATTTCACTTGAACACCCCCAGGGGATCAAATACTGCCACAAATTGAAGCCAGTCCTATTGCTTTTCTGGGAGACACCCCCCATTCTCATATGACTGACCCCCTCCCACCGCACCCTAAAATATCCATCTTCTCCAGAGACCCAAGTAGTGACACTGACTGGAGATGAAGGTTGAAATTGACATGTCCAGAGCTGAGTGACCAGGCTGTATCTCATCCCCTACCTGGAGCAGAGATTCCCAGCCAGAGGGCGAGGAAATGGCAGGGTCAAAGGGGTCTCACCTGTCACTGTTATGGAGATGGATTGGCTCCTGTTTGAGGGGATCTCACCCCCAGACTCTGTCTTCCAGTATTCACAGCTGTACGCTCTGGTGTATGATCCAGACCCCTCTGGCAGCTGAAGCGCGTAGGTGTCTCTGGCAGCAGACCCGGTGAGCTCCCTGAATGGGATTGTCTGGCTGTCCCTGAAGAACCGGATCTTGGTTAGGTTGGACTTTCTGGGAACTGAGCACATCAGGTTCACGGATTCACCCGTAATGAAGATCTTGTGCTGTGGGGTCAGAGTGAGTGTGGGGGCAGGAAGACGGGCTGGAAGGGGAGCGGGGAAGGACAGAGAGAAAATTCTTTACCAATGATGTCCAGGTCTAGTAAATATCACCCCTCAGTGTGAAATAATTTTCTGCCCTCTCAGGAAGGCCCACCCGTTGCTTCTATGCTCCTGCCCTACATGCCTTGCAGCTCCAAACCCTCTACACAGCTTTGGTGCCCCTCTCACAAAGGTCTCAGTCTTCTAGTGCCGAGAACCGGTAGGACCAGGGTCTCAGATGCTCCCTCCTCACCACCCAGGCAGACAGATGAAGCATCTCCTAAGTGAGCCCAGCAGGTCAGCACCCATAGAATGGCCTGTGGGGATACCCAAGGCTTGTGGTCACCTGACAGCCTGGCACCCGCTACCAAAGCCTGGAAACGATCTGGTTGGCGGGCGTCTGTGCAGCTGTGACGTCCTGCTGCTGCGTGAGACCCTGCTCTGTGCCTGGCTCCTGCCATCCATCTGCAGCCCTGTTCCTGGTCCACTCCCAGCCTGGTCCCAGTTTCTGCCCTGTTCCAACGATCAGGCCAGATGACCTACATCCCTGCTTCCAGCACCCAGAGGGTGCTGAATTACTGGTGAGTTTTCAGTCGTCGGGGTGTCTTTTCCAAACGACCCACCCTAGTCCATGCAGTGATTAATTCGGGTCTCCCCCACGGCTTGTATTCGACAGGGGTCAGGCTAGACTGTCACTTGTCCCTTCTGGCCTGGGATCCATGTTTCCATGATATTGTCCAATTTTAGAATCCTGGCCCTGAATCTGTATTTCACTTAAACACCCCCAGGGGATCAAATACTGCCACAAATTGAATCCAGTCCTATTGGTTGTCTGGGAGACACCCCTCCCCCCCCATTCCCATACCACTGACCCCCTCTCACTACACCACAAAGTAACCAGCTTCTGAGAGACCCAAGCAGTGACACTGACCACAGACGGGGGTTGAAATTGACCTGGAGGGTGGATGTGTCTGGAGTTATGGGACCAGGCTGTGTCTCATACCCTACATGGGGGAGAGATACCCAGCCACAGGGTGAGCGAACAGCAGGGGAAAGGGGTCTCACCTGTCACTGCTATGGAGATGTTTTGGCTCCTGTTTGAGGACATCTCTTGCCCAGACACATTCTTCCAGTACTGACAGCTGTAAACTCCGGCGTACGACTCAGACACAGGTGACAGCGGAAGCGAGGCAGTTGAACCGTCTGGAGGTGCAAAGTCTTTCTCCAAGTGGATTTCCTGACTATTGTGGAAGAACCGGATCCTGGACACATTAGACGCCCCCGCAGCTGAACACGTCAGGGTCACAACTTCTCCGATGATGTAGACAGGATGTGCTGGAGACATGGTGAGTTGGGGAGCCGGGACGGGGGCTGTAAAAACCAGGGTTTACTTGTCTATCATTGAGCAGAGAGGTGTGAGCGCACACATGTGTGTCCGCTAACCCTGGCTGGAGGGGATCATCCCTGCTCTGTGTGTGCAAGAGTCACCTCATCGGCTGCAGGGCCTGGTTCCCCCACAGGATGGGAGAGGGGCTGGGACAGCCGGGATTGGATCCCAACAAGGAATGAGCAGCCTCTGATTCCCGCTGGACTCTCCCCTCTAGCCCAGGGGGCTGTCGGAGACTCAGCAGGTAATACGCCGAACCTTGTCAGCCATGGGGCAGGGCCTTCCCTGCCTCACATCCTCTGATTGGGGGAAGTGGAGGGCACAGAGTAAGGTGAAGGGTTATTAATGTAAATCATTAAACTGCAGTCCGGCATTCTCCTCTGGGTATTCACCCCTCATTCTCCACATAGGAGGCAGAGGCAGATGACGGGGGAGAAACCAGCAGTGAACCGCCCAACCCACCTGTCAGCAACCAGAGGCATCAAATAGAAAAGAGGAAGCTTGGGCGGATGTGGGGAAAGGGAGGGGAGTCTTTCCATCCCCCGTGTTTCCTCAGGGGTCTCTACAGAACTTGCTATTCAGGTCCAGGGAGATGGTGATGGATCTGCACCCCTTGGCCCTAAAACTGTCTGGAGCCAAGACCTGTGGTAGAGAGAGACCCCCCTCCACACACAGCCCCTAACTGATGGGCCCATGCGTGGGGGTGACTCAGTGCAATGGGGAGGTGGGTGCCCCGTCTCCATGACCCATCCAGCCTTCTCTCTCTGCTCAGTCTGCCCCTGAGGGTCCGGGTGGTGCCCATGTGGGTGGGGGCATCTTCTGTCCTATGGCCCAGACTGGGACCCACCAAATGGCCCCGCAAATGGCTGTCAGCTGGGGTCACCCTTCTGCCCAGACGGTCACGGCTCTGGATGTGAGCTGCTGCCACTGGGGCAGGTGTGAGAGAAGAACCCTCTGCACGGGGCCGCCTGACCCCCCAGGGCATGATAAAGGGGCTCCCGGGGAACCCCCTTTCCTTGTAATTGTAAACATTATGCGGTAAGAGGAACAGGATCCCCACCCCCACTGTGCAACCCCTCAGCCAGGACAGGAGACGTCCTTACCTGTGGGGGAAGTTGGGTGGTGGAGAGTCTGAAGAGAAGCTGGAAGAGAAGAGAGGAGAGGGGGTGAGAAATCTGGGGAGGGAATGAGGTGTGGGGGGATGTGGGGCGGGGTAGGGATGGGGGGATCTCTGAAAGACGGACAGAGGGACAGGGGCCAAGGGAGGCCACTCACCCAGTGCAGGCAGAAGGAGAGTTAGTGCTATCCTGAGCTGGGCGCTCCGGGACGCGAGCTGGGTTCTCAGCTCAGCCATCATCCGTCTGGTCTGGGTGCAGGGAGGGGGCAGATCCTTCCCCTCTGACAGAGGCAGAGGAAGTCACAGCCTTCGGTGCCGTCACCGCCAGCTCGGTGGCTGGAGAGGCAGCACGTTCTCAGAGAAGGGGGGCTGAGTGTAGCTGACCACTTCCCGCCACCGTCTCTGGGGCCTGCTCTGGCTTTTGTAATTCAACGCAGTGCTGGTGACGGGGGATGGAGCATCTTCCAGGCATGGGCCTTGGGCTCAGCCTGTGTAAAGGAGCCTCCCTTGAATTACACTAGTTTACAGCCACTGAAGATCTCTGAGCTCTGGCTCATTGACCCCAGCTGGGATCCGGCCCATTCACTCATTGGAGTCACTGGATCTGGCCCCTTGATTCAAAGGACTCACTGATCAATGGGCCGTTGCTCCATTCAGACAATGCCAGTCCCCCAACTGAGGTGAATGGGCCGTAGCTACATTGAGTGAATGGGGAAGATGCCCAGTGGGTGTAAACTAGTGTAATCCAGGGGAAGCCCCTTTACCCAAGATGAGTCCCTGGCCCACCACTGGAAGGTCCAGCCCCAAGCACTCAGTTGAATTACAAAAGCCAGAGGAGGCTTCGAAGATGGTGGCTGGAAGTGGCTAGCTGCCCTGAATCCCTCTTTACCTGAAGTGATGCTGCCTGTCCAGCTGCCGAGTCTGGCGGTGACGGCACTGGAGGCTGTGACGTCCTCTTCCTCCTTCCTTGTGCCCAGAGTGGACCGAGTGTGGATGAGCCGAGAACCCAGCGCCCGGTCCTGAGCGCCCAGCTCTGGATGGCGCTAACTCTCCTTCTGCCTGCGTTGGGTAAGTGGCCCCACATTCCCCAAAGGTAAGGACGTCTCCTGTCCTGGCCAAGAGTCTTGGTGCGAGGGGGGGGGGAGGTCTCAGGTATTGGGGGTAGGGATCACCCTCCCCTCACTCCGTGATGTTTGCAATGTCAAAGGAGGGGGGATTGCCGGGTGCCCCTCCTGGCATTCTCTGGGTGGCTCAGGCCGCCCCGTGCACAGGGGTCTCCTCTGCCACCTTCCCCAGTGGCAGCAACTCGCCACACCCTGGCGGGGATGCAGAGCAGCACCAGCTGACGGCTGGTTTCACGGTCCCTTGGGTGAGTACCAGCCCGGGCCATGGGGCAGAAGATGCCCCCATCCCTGTGGTGCCTCCCTTCAACTCCCTCTCTGTACCCCACTTCCCCCCACATGGAGAGGGTGAGGAAAGGAGGGCCCAGCCTCATGGATCCTGTGACTGGCTAAAACTCCAAAACTCCCTGCCCCCGGGCAAGAGGGGAGAGTCCAGCAGGGAGTGGGGGGCTCCTCGTATCTTCTTGAGATCCAATCCTGGCTGGCCATGGCCCCTCTCCCATCCTGTGGGGTGAGTGTGGGGTTAAGACACCGGAAGAGGATCAGGCCAGGCCGACAACCTTCGCCTGCATTGAAATCTGACCCATTGTCTTTTCCAGGCCCCCCTGTAACCACCAACATCACCCTGAGCACCCCGGAGCAGCTGTTCCTCAACAGCGAGACGGTTCTGCAGATGAGGAAGTTACAAAGTTTCAGTTCTCCGAGGCCGGGGGAGACGTCTCACGTGATGTCGGCACACGCACAGACTACGAGGTCATGACCTTAACATTGGGACTAGAGGAATCCGGGTCCTACCCCTGCATGTACGTCACATGCCCACAGGCAGGGAAGATCCTATCTGTGAAGAGTCCCCTGGGGACAGAGAGAAATACAGAGGGAGGTCACGGAAGCAGAGTTAGCGTCATGCTAAGCCGGTCTCTCTGGGGCTGGGCAGTGGGGAGTCGGCTCAGCCACACAAGGGTTTTAGCCCCATCCCTGCTGATTATTTGGCAAGGGAGATACAGGTCGGACGCTGTGTTCGGTCACACACGTCTCCCAGCGGCTAAGCCTCTGGGTTGGTTATCTGGAGGCGGTTTGAAAAAGGATGAGGTGGTGTGGCCGACCACGACGCTGGCCACTGAGCCGCCTGCCGGGTTCTTTGCATCGAATACGAGCCCTTTGATGTGGGGTTGTTTTGAAATGTTTGATTTCCGGGCTTGTGAGCAGGGCCGGGGCCGCAGATGCTGCAGGCTGACACCTCTGGGACGCCCCAGATCAATGCAAAGCAGTTGTTGCCCTCGGGTTGCAAGGGGCTCCTTGCTCCACCCTCAGCCCCTGAGCCGGACCAGGGCCAAATCAGAGCCATCAGCCCTGAGACCCCCATTCCCCGTCCCCATGACTGAGCCAGTTCTCCCCGCCCTGGGGCCAGATTCAAAGGGGAGTCCTGCTGGCTTCCAATGAATGCGTCTGTTCGGTGAAACAATCACCCCTTTCTATCGCATGGTGCACCAGCTGTTTCAGAGCCAGCGGTCTCTCCCCGCCCAGCTTTGATCTTGGGTTTGGTGCTCAGGGCTTTGCACTTGAGAATATCATCTGTCTGTCTATTCCCATACGCACTTGTCTGTCTGTCTAGCCATCCTCATAGGCACCCATCTATCTATCTATCTATCTATCTCCAAGAGAGGAACAGAGGAACATGAATAAGAAATGACAGCAGCTGATCAAAATCTTCTTCAATTGCCCCTCAGATGAGCTGGAGGGAGGAACTGGCGCATCGTGGAATCTCAATAAACATGAGAGTCTCGGTAACCAGAGGGAGGGGAAAGGCGAGAAGGGGGAATAACCCCCAGCGGAGGGATCCCAGCCAAGTGGCTCTAGGGACAGATCCTAGAGCTCCCACGTCAGGCCTGTGGCACGGCCCGGGATGGACGTGCCAGGCCGATGACAATTTCTGGAGGTTCTGGGAACTGGAAGTCAAGACCCTGGGCTAACGGGACAGGCCCTGCAGGGGTGAGTGTGGGCCGGAGAGGCCAGTTATGTTACCTGGCTGCCCCTGGAGGGAGAGGATAACGGGATTTGCTGCCCAGATGGTTAGTAAAAAGAGAAGAAAGTTTGCAGCTGAAAAGGATGTTGGGGGGAATCCTGCAATTGGTCCCTGGGAAAAGAGCAGTGCTGCAGAGGGAAACTGAGGCAGGGGAAGAATAAGCCCAAGGATCCTAGCCCTGGAAGAAAGGTCAAGGCAGAGGAGCTGCTGGGAAGAAAGGCTGGGAGGAAAGAAGCCCAGGGATTGCGGGGAAACATCCCCAGGGAATGGGGCAGGTGCAGACCATGGCTTGTAGCGGGAGGGGACCAGGTTCCCTGCCCAGTCCCTAGGGTGGTGGCGTGAAGCCCCCTGATTTAATGGGCTAAGGCTGGAGGCAGGGGTCCAGAGACTTGAGACACAGCCTTGGGGTTGCTTTTGTTGGACTTCCGGTTGCTGCGACTTGTTACTCCAAAAGGGGTGACCGTGCCAGGGTGACAGGCAGCTGCCCGGCCGCAAGGGGGCCCTCCTGTGGTGAGTCAACCCCTTCACACGCCCCCTAACCGGGAAAGATGCTCGGGAATTGTCCCGGGCGCCTCTATGTGACTGCAGGGGAGGTGTGTGGGCGACGGCCCCAGACAATGGCCGAGGCAGGGCTGCGGACGAGGCATGAAGCTGCTTAGCCGAGCTGGAGGGGCCAGGGCAGCTCTGGCTTCAGAGATTATTCACAGAGCTTAGCGATTTAGCCAGGAATGAGGGGCACTTGCTGTTTGCGGCGGAATGAGGAAGGAGTTCCCTGCAAAACCCAAGTCCTGGCGCCCAGCCCCCCCTGCTCTAACCACTAGACACCACTCCCCTCTGAGAGCCAGGGATAGAACCGGGAG